>NC_044200.1:23113148-23383148 GCF_900880675.1 Sparus aurata | reverse complement strand
ATAATAGTTCAAACTTAGTAATAGTTAAGCTCGAATCAGCTCCAGCCATCCTGCAGCTCTTTAAAAGTCAATCAGTCCAAGTTAATGGATCCATGGACAGAGAATTTGGTATGATGCTGCAGTTTAAGGCCTTTTCTCTTTAAGCTGGTTTCTGGGTACGCTGGTAACAATGTGTCAGACATGTTGTTCCTCTTGTTGCCATGGTCACTCGAAAGCAGCGGTGAGATTTAAGAGAGGGGGGAATTCAAGAAGTCAACTCAGGAGGTCGCAGCACATTTAGATGTACAATTACATACAAACCATAAATGATAAATACTCATTACGTCTGATTTTGATTAAAGGGCAAATCAAGGTTGTTGGGTAATTCCTAGAGATCATTTTTCATACCCATACTACTGACATTTGTGCCCACAGTGATGATTCAGGTTTCATTGCTTGCCTCTGTGGTGGCGTTTCCACCAGCAGCGATGATGCAGGTAGGTGCTTCTTCCTGCTGTTACGACATTCTCACCAGCGACACTTTTACCTCCAGAATCATATTTCCACATGTAGAGAGGCATCAGTGCCCACAGAAATGAACACATTTCTTCCTCCTGCAGTGATGATTCTGCAACATTAATGCAGAAAGAAGACCAAAAGTATGTGGACACACTAAAATTATACCTGTTTGACCTTTAAAACAGATCATTCTGACCCCAAGCACATCTTTCTAGATATTGTGATAAAATCGTTATCCTGAATTTCTTTTGCTACGATAATCTTCCAGTAAAAATCTGATATTGTGACAGTCCTAGACACAAGTGACGAGAGTCAACAGTGTCACTGCTACTTTCTTTGTTTTGAAACTAAATCAAAATCAGTTTCATGGTCCACAAAACTTTTTCTGGAGCTTCACAGTGAAGCAGAGTTGAAGCTCATGCACCCAAACACTAACGTTTTAAGATTTTGGCTTAATAAGGGTGTAAAATATGTCTTTTTAATCAATTTGGGATCTCTGGACTTTAACCTACTTGTTTAGGGTTAGAAAAGTGAGAGTCTGTATCAGGACTTGTACTATTTTGGTCGCCATGATCACGGATGGAGATGGCCCAACTTCCTGTGAGAAAAAGTCAGTTTTGTCACTTTGTCGCTACAGACACGTCTTGGATCGTCTCGAGGTTTCCTTACAAATGATGCAACTTGAACTGCGGTTGATGTTTTGTCGCATTGTTGGCTGTAATAACGGCGCCACCATCCGCTCAACCTCCTGCTGCAACAGGCTGATGTGAATATATTGGGAAGTTTCGATGCTGTAAGTTCATTTAGGTTCCAGACAAATTACATACTTAATCATCAAGTTTAACTTTATTCATCTATAAAATCATGGAAATTCAAGTGTTACCGTCCAAATCAACCAACACGATTACAGAATGAACGCTAAAGAGAACCCGTGTATTAAGCCAGTGTTTAGCTTAGCTTAGCACAAAGACTGACAGCAGGGGGAAACTGCTAGCATTGCTCCATGAAAAAAAAGACAGTAAAGGCCCATTCACAATTCCAAAGCTACGTGGTTTACTTGAGAAACAGAGAGTAGGGGCTTTCTAATGACTCTGACGCAGCATGTACAGACCACAGCTTTATGGGGTCCAAACACTCTCAGGTAAAAGGTTAAAAACAGCCTCTCTGACCTTTTTTACAACATCCTGAGGCTGGTCTTTGTCTCTCCTCTTTGACCACGTGTTGTATAGAGATGACTGTTGGAATAACTTATCAAAAGGACATTATTGATGATACAACAGACTATTACGCATGATGGAGCATGTTGTGGTGAATTAGAACAGATTGGTGTGAGGAGATTAGGGCAGATTAACTGACGGGAACTAAATCAAATGAAATTTATCTCCACCGCGATCAGCTGCAACAGCAAAATGGTGCATTCAAGAACCCATAACGTTGATACATGATGATAAAATTAATACAGAAGCCGTTCAATAAGGTCTGATTACTGCTTCCAAGACGTCATTATTCGACTGCGACCATGTAGATGTTTTTAAGTTAAAGGGCAGTTCCATCAGCATTTCCTCAACGTTAATTACGTCTTGGTATGTAAGATATTGATGCTGTTCAACAGTATTTGCAATTTGTCAAACTGCTTCAAAAGTCTTGTGCTTCTTGTTGTGCTCAAACTAAAGTCCAAAAAACAAAGAACAGAAAAAGCAGCAAATCCTCACATTGAAGAACCTGAATCCAAAGATTGAGACCAGAAGTGTGAAGTTACCAAGTACACATATTGTGTTTCTGTATTTCAGTGGATGATTCAGGTTTAAGAACTTTATTTTAACTTTGGATATTTCCTCCCTTCATCTGAACACAAATATCTGAACTGATGAGGTTTTATTTAACCACTCACACACACACACACACAATGAGACACTCAGGGATCTGTATATATAGACCCACAGGTCAACAGATAACATCAGTAATTAGTCAACCAGCTCCTCAGCTTTGCTCGGAGGTTGATCTTTTCTGTGCTACATTTAAACGCAGTTCATACAGAAGTGGTCCATCATGTCTTCGTGCTGTGGTTCAGTTTCTCTACTGGTCTTACTGGGAGTTTTGTTTGCAGCTGGGAGTCCTGCCCGGTATGTCTTTGAGAAATTGAGACAAACCCATGAGTCCATCGCGGCGGTGCTGGTGAGTTTGGCTGTGGCGTACCACAAGGCTCGATACTCGATCCTCTACAGGTCTTTGTGCAGCTCGTGTTTAAAGGGTTTAAACTGCTGAATTTATCCGTCTGTGTCTTGTAAGATCACACAGTTGTTGATTTGAGCTCATAGTCAGTGTGTTTAACATGTTGAAATGATGCTGTGTACAGCGAGGCTTCTGCGACTCAATCATTCAGGAGTGACTCAGGAGTCCACATTAACCTGCCACTGTATGTTGGGCATATGTTCTGCCTGGGTCACGTCAGCTAGAAGGACGCGAATATCAGAGGTTTCATTTACATTAACGTTTGAATCGGTGTCCGTGTGTGTGTGTGTGTCTGCACAGCTAGGTTTCAATTAACCGCGAGGTCGCCTTTAAACTTAGCAAACAGGCACGCCACAAGAGAGTGTCCCCCAAAATGATCAGGGCGATGGAGAAACAAATGTACGCCATCGTGAGTGACAGCAGAGATGAGGAGTTTGCCGGGAGTGCTGGTTGGCCGAATCGTTTCCTCCGCCACAACAACTTGACTTGCAGAAGACAACTATTGCCCAGAAGGATGCCAGAGAATTCACAGAGAAGCTGGAGAAGTTTGTGACATTTTCATCCTGGATTTTTGTGAGGAAGGAATTAAACGCCTGTCCCAAATTGCCGCCTGGTCTGTTAAGTGATTGAAACAAATAAATGCCCCAGCTATTATTTGGTCATTTATGGTATGTTTGTTTGGTAATTACGTGCAGCCAGGATTTCTTAATAACGAAACGTGGACATAAGAGACTTCTTTAGAAGTCAAAGTGTAAGTTACTCAACGAAATGCATTACACCTTCACTGGCTCCCAATAAAGCAGCATATCCAATTCAAGATCCTTCTCATCGATTACAAAGCTCTCAATAATCTTGTAACGTGTCTGAGTTTTATTGAAAATGCTGATGAATAAAATGTATTATTATTATTATTATTATTATGATGATTATTATTATAACTGTAGAGCCTCAACAAGGCGAAGAGTATAAAAAAGCTTATATTTAATGCCACAGAGATACACTAATTTTCATGTATTATTTTTATTTTGGAAGGCAGCAACTGTTTAAGAAAAACACCAACAATGAAAAATTTAGGGGAAAATACAGTAAAACCTCGGATTACAAATGAGATTTTATACATCCAAACTCATTAGAATTGTGAAACTAAGTTTTTTCTTCTATAACCGTATCATCAAAATTGATGACTGTTGCACCCTAAATTGTCCCACTGTTCATGTTATGCATCAATATATTTTTGTCAGGTGACGGATAGTAGAGATGCAGAAGGAGATACAGGAGGAGAAGCTGGGGGAGGTGGAGGAGGAGAAGCTGGGGGAGGTGGAGGAGGAGAAGCTGGAGGAGATGGAGGAGGAGAAGCTGGAGGAGCTTGAGTAGGAGAAGCTGGAGGAGATGTAGGAGGAGAAGCTGGAGGAGATGTAGGAGGAGAAGCTGGAGGAGATGTAGGAGGAGAAGCTGGAGGAGATGTAGGAGGAGAAGCTGGAGGAGCTTGAGTAGGAGAAGCTGGAGGAGATGTAGGAGGAGAAGCTGGAGGAGCTTGAGTAGGAGAAGCTGGAGGAGATGTAGGAGGAGAAGCTGGAGGAGATGTAGGAGGAGAAGCTGGAGGCTCACAGGTGAGGTTGGAAGAATAAACATGTTTGTCATGAGATTAAGCATTGTGACAGATGTTGGGGTGATGATAATCTGTATCAGAGCTTTCAAAGTTCAAACACCATGTATCTATATATTTTGTCTGATTAAAAATAAAACAGATTACGATCAAAAAAATGCATGAAAATATATTTATACTTCAGTTTTTTTACTCAACCTTTCACTCAAGCACGATTAATATAAGTGACTTTGACTTTCACGAAAGTAAAGTGTAACAATAGCTAAAACCACGGCCTCTATAACCATATATTTAATCTTATGAACAACTATTTCTACACACTATTTAATCAGCCAGAGTTGTGATACTGGTCTCATGTGAATCAGCAACTAAGTATTGTTTTGTTGTTTGTTCTGTTTGATGTATAAATCCACCTTTCAAAACTAGATAATTACTAAAACAGCTGAAATACACCTGGAGTACGTCTGTATGAAAGTACAGTCCGGCTACAGACGCCTCAACATCACAGCTTGTATATGTACATGTTGTAAACTTGAATATTAATAGAAAGTAATAAAATGTTTTCTTTTATTAATCTGTGTTTCAGAGTTTGACGCAGCCGGAAATCATCACCAGTCCTCTCTTCAGTTCTGTCATCAGCAGCCTCAACACCTCCTGCCAGGTACACAACGCAACGCCCACAGAAGAGTTAACATCGTTCAGGGAAAGAGTAACTAATGATTAAGTAATTAGTCATTAATGAGTCATCACTACGTTGTAACAATCAGAATGTGGTTCATGATTAATTGAGTACAACTGAAGAAGAAAGCCGTCTGGATGTTCTTCACAGATATTTATGAATACTGAAGTAAATGACTCATTAACGATTTATTACTTAGTGTGTTTGATTAAAAATCAGAAGTCAGAAATCAGCATCGACTTAGTTTCGTTTTCCATTTTTTAACTGCAGAATATTTCAACCTCCATCTTTTCAGCTGCTTGCTGCAGTTTTCTCACAGCAAACGTCTGATATTTGCAGGTTTCAGTTGTGTTCTGGTCACAGCTGTGAAATGATAACAGTGCTGGTGAAGTCGAACTCCTGACAAAAAGTCAAAAGTATAGAAGAGTCCAAACGTCAGAGAATAGTTCTGAGTAAAAGTCAGTGATATGAACAGTTTGAGTGAATCTTGGTCGATGAACGTCAGGATGTCAGCATGATATGACAGCGTGCACTCGAGCTGGCATGGACTCCACAAGTCGCCAGGAGAAAGGAAACGTTTTCTGCAAACATCAGATGCGTCCACATGCACGCATCATCTGTACAAAACGTGTCGTATCGCGTTAACGTGTTAACCAGCCGACCTTCATCTGGAGACACGGAGGGCTGGAGGAGGAGTCGCAGGCTGAAAAACCAGCATTGCTCCATGAAAATAAAGACAGTAAAGGCCCATTCACAATTCCAAAGCTACGTGGTTTACTTGAGAAACAGAGAGAAGGGGCTTTCTAATGACTCTGACGCAGCATGTACAGACCACAGCTTTATGGGGTCCAAACACTCTCAGGTGAAAAGTTATAAACAGCCTCTCTGACCTTTTTTACAACATCCTGAGGCTGGTCTGTGTCTTTCCTCTCTGACTACGTGTTGTATAGAGATGACTGTTGAATAACTAATCAAAAGAACATAATTGATGTGATACCACAGACTATTACGCATGATGGAGCATGTTGTGGTGAATTAGAACAGATTGTTGTGAAGAGATTACGGCAGATTAACTGACGGGAAATAAATCTAATGAAATTTATCTCCACCGCGATCAGCTGTAACAGCAAAATGGTGCATTCAAGAACCCATAACGTTGATACGTGATGATAAAATGAATACAGAAGCCGTTCAATAAGGTCTGATTACTTCTTCCAAGACGTCATTATTCTAGTTCGACCACTTAGACGTTTTTAAGTTAAAGGGCAGTTCCATCAGCATTTCCTCAGCGGGAAAACATACAAAGTTCGTTGGTGCAGGTGAACTTATGTGAGGTTGCAACCAAAATAAACACTTTTCATTTTAATGCCGCAACCACCGATTATTCTCATCATCCATTAATCTTTAATCTTGGTATGTAAGCTAATCATGCTGTTCAACAATATTTGCAATTTGTCAAACTGCTTCAAAGTCTTGTGCTTCTTGTTTTGCTCGACCAAAAGTCCAAAAACCAAAAAGATTCATTTTACACAGAGAACTGAAAAAGCAGCAAATCCTCACATTGAAGAAGCTGAATCCAAACTCTGAGACCAGAAGTGTGAAGTTACCAAGTACACATATTTTGTTTCTGTACTTCAGTGGATGATTCTGGTTTCTGAACTGTATCTAACATTTGATATTTCCTCCCTTCATCTAAACACAAATATCTGACCACAAATTTAAAAAACCTTTTACTCTGATATCTGAGTACATGTCAGAGCCTGTACTCTATTACTTTTACAGGAGTAAAGAAGCTGAATCAGGACTTCTACTTTTACCAGAGTATATGCACATTACTAATATTTTGAACAATAGAAAATAAAGTTAACCACTAAAGAGTAAAACGAGGAGGTCATAGATGCATTAATGTTTCGGGCCATTTCTGCACAGCGTTGCAGCGCGCTTGCAAACATTTACATGCACAACAGCTTGCATACAAAATGCAAACAGGTCTGTTAAGTTTCAAAGCTAAGATGAGGTTTTAATGAACCACTCACTCTCTCTCTCACACACACACGCACACAGTGATGTTACTGGCACGACTGGTTCAGCTCAGGTTTGCTTGGTGTGCACTGCGACACACACAGGTTTCTAGGTAAATCTTGCTTTTAAGATGAACTGGTCTCCCTCCAGTTAAACCACTCTGACCAGGGAGTCTACTAGCTGTGTGTGTGTGTGTGTGTGTGTGTGTGTGTTCAGAGGACGGAAGTCAATGGAAACCTGACCAGGGAGTCTCCTGTGTGTGACATTTAGCAGCAGCAGAGTAAGTTTTAGAGGAAAACTGGTGTCGATGCTGCCGTTTCTGGTGCTGCACTGAAAGCCCACAGACCACAGACACACACACACACACACACACACACACACACACACACACACACACACTTATGCACACACATAATGAGACACTCAGGGATCTGTATATATAGACCCACGGGTCAACAGATAACATCAGTAATTAGTCAACCAGCTCCTCAGCTTTGCTCGGAGGTTGATCTTTCTCTGCTACAATCGAACGCAGTTCATACAGAAGTGGTCCATCATGTCTTCGTGCTGTGGTTCAGTGTCTCTACTGGTCTTACTGGGGGTTGTGTTTGCAGCTGGGAGTCCTGCCCGGTATGTCTCTGAGAACATGAGACAAACCCATGAGTCCATCGCGGCGGTGCTGGTGAGTTTGGCTGTGGCGTACCACAAGGCTCGATACTCGATCCTCTACAGGTCTTTGTGCAGCTCGTGTTTAAAGGGTTTAAACTGCTGAATTTGTCCGTCTGTGTCTTGTAAGATCACACAGTTGTTGATTTGAGCTCATAGTTAGTGTGTTTAACATGTTAAAATGATGCTGTGAACAGCGAGGCCTCTGCAACTCTCTAAAAAAAGACAGAGTCACACTAGATTACAATCACAGACGTTCTGTGCAGCGATGCAGGCTTTCACTTTCAGATATTTGCTTTTCAGTTACACTATCTTTTTCGACAGCTAATGAGATGTTGAATTGACAAACTGCATTATTTAATATCTTAACATGATGAAATGTAACTTAGTACAGTGCGAGTACAGTTTTGAGGTACTTTACTTTAGTATTTTCAATTTTCTGACACTCTTTACTTCCACTCTACATTTTGGAGGCAAATATTGTTCTTTTTATGACACAACACTTATTAGATAACTAAAAGGCAGAGAACGCGATTTTGAAGGCATTGAGTTGATTGGCAAACTCGTTACCAGGTCGTCAAATAACGACACTTGGTTAAAATTTTGGGCTGATTACCGACCAACAGAGTCGCGATATGATGATCTCAGAAAGAGACTCAACAACCGACTATCTGTCGTCAGACCTGATCATAAGCCATGCTGATAATCGGTTGACCCTTAAAACACACATACATGTAAATATGTGTATAATTTACATGTACTTTACTACGTCTATTGTAAGAAAACTACATTTAATACGTTGAATATCAGAAACTTTAACGGTCCAATTTATAAGAAAGTTGATTTTTGTGACTCCGCTTTTGGGATGGCGACCGACCGGACCTACAACGCCAATGCCTCAAATACTGACGTGTCGGGAAACATATTGTACTTTTAAATTAATTTATTGTATAATTTAATTGTTTATTTGAAGTTGAGCCCAGTCTGATTAAAAATAAAACAGATTACGATCAGAAAAATGCATGAAAATGTATTTATACATCAGTTTTTTTATTCAATCTCTTTTTTCGATTAATATAAGTGACTTTGACTTTCATGAAAGTAAAGTGTAACAATAATTAAAACCACGGCCTCTATAACCATATATTTAATCTTATGAACAACTATTTCTACACATATTTAATCAGCCAGAGTTGTGATACTGGTCTCAATGGTTTTTTTTTTATTAATCTGTGTTTCAGAGTTTGAAGCAGCCGGAAATCATCACCAATCCTCTCTTCAGTTCTGTCATCAGGAGCCTCAACACCTCCTGCCAGGTACGCAACGCAACGCAACGCCCACAGAAGCGTTAACGTCGTTCAGGGAAAGAGTAACTAATGATTAAGTAATTAGTCATTAATGAGTCATCACTACGTTGTGCCAATCAGAATGTGGTTCATGATTAATTGAGTAAAACTGAAGAAGAAAGCCGCCCGGATGTTGTTCACAGATATTTATGAATACTGAAGGAAATGACTCATTAACGATTGATTACTTAGTGTGTTTGATTAAAAATAACCTTGCAGGAATAAAATAAACCTGCAGAATCAAAGTCGTGCAAAGAGCACAGATTTGTTTAAGCTATTAAAAGACACTTTAAGTTCTGATTAAGTCGGCGTAAAACCAGACTTCTTTCCTCTCTTCATCGTCAAATCAGTCAGAATCTTTTATAATAACCGTAACTACGTAAAAGAAGATGCATTTCAGTCGTCAAAATTAAGACTGATGATTTATAAAATGCAGCAGAATGAAGACTGAAGTCCGGTTCTGCTCTCTGTTCTGTCTCATCTTCTGTTGTATGAATGTCTAAACTCCGCCGCTCCTCCACAGGGAAGAGAAGAGCTCAAGCTGATGAACGTCACTCTGGACATCTACATGCGGATCTTCTCCAGCATCCTGCACCACCAGCACAAGACCGGCACCCCGGCTCTGCTGGATCAGGTGCCCGACTCTGAGAGGTCCAAGGTAAAGGAGGATCTGAAGGTGATCCGGGGGAAGATGGAGGCACTGAAGAGACACCTGAACCATCCGAGCCACGACAGAGAGGACGTCATCAGCAAGCTGAACATGATAAAGGTGAGAGGAGCCTGTCTGCCTCCTTCAGTCACTACAGACTTTGTATCTCTGATCTCGTTCAGTCTGTGAACTTCTGGCTGATCAGTTATGTTTCTGTTCTTTCTTCTGAAGAAATGGAAACTCTCTCTTTTGTTTTTCTGGCGAGTAGGTGTTAGAGATCTGTGCAGTGTCACGTTCGTGTCGTGTTTCTCATGCATCTGTTTTAATTTGCAAAAAACTTCATATTTGACAGCTGCATAAAGTCACGTAGTGCTCAGTGGTGTTGCACAGGGTGCAAGTTAGTTTAATTGATGTTTGCTGATGACTCAGCTGCGTATACGCGGAGCTGAGAGAGAATGTGGGTGATAGTTTTTGTTTTTGTTTCTCTTGTGGCTTGTTGTAGTTGGAAGCTTCGTATGTGGTCTGTGTTTGTGTTGTAGTTGATACTACACGTCAAACAACAAACAACTTCATATTCTGATTTAATGCTCAATTTACAAGAAGGCATCAATGATTTAGAGTCTGTTGTAGCCGTTTCATAAAGTCTGTTAAGTTCAAGTGTCAATAACTCTTAAAACGAGTGATTTGTGAAGGGAGTCTGGTGATGTTGGGCATCCCGTCGCTATAACAACCATCATGTCCTGCACTGATGACGCTGATATTACAACTTTGTTTATTTTATGGAGTTGTAAAGAAAAAAATACATGTTCATTTTCAGTGTACATATCATATTCTGCCAAAAAGATGTCATTAAATCCAAATAATAAACATTTGGAGACTTTCTCTGATTTCTGGAACAGAACATTAACTGGACCTGAACTCTTTTCTTCCGTCTCTGCAGGTGGACGACCCGCTGGTTCAGAAAAAGGCTCTGGCTGAGTTCAAAGAGGTGTACCAGGCAGCGTCCGTGGTTGCGGGCCGCCGTTGTTGACCCGGCCACGCCCACTTCT
Organism: Sparus aurata; assembly: GCF_900880675.1. Classification (NCBI taxonomy): domain Eukaryota; kingdom Metazoa; phylum Chordata; class Actinopteri; order Spariformes; family Sparidae; genus Sparus; species Sparus aurata. The sequence goes on along the minus strand of NC_044200.1, from coordinate 23,372,401 downwards.
CTGCTAAATGACGGCGATGACGACACACGTGATGACGATCGACTGGATCACCTGCTGGAAATTGGATTCCCCCTCTCATTAGTTTAATCTAATCTAGTTTTGTTTTGTGTTTAATTTAATGTATTTTAATTTATGATTAATTTAACGTAATTTATTTCTTTGTTGTCATTTTCATCGATTTATTTGAATAAAAGCAGAAATCAGCATCGACTTTAAGTTTCATTTTCCATTTTTTAACAGCAGAATATTTCAACCTCCATCTTTTCAGCCGCTTGCTGCAGTTTTCTCACAGCAAACAGGTTTCACACGTCTGATATTTGCAGGTTTCAGTTGTATTCTGGTCACAGTTGTGAAAATGTTAATGATGCTGGTGAGCTGAGAAGTCAAACTCCTGACAAAAAGCCAAATATAGAAGAGTCCAAACGTCAGAGACTAGTTCTGAGTCAGTGACATTAACAGTTGAACATCAGGATGTCAGCATGATATGACAGTGTGCACTCAAGCTGTCATCTGGAGGCCTGACAGACAGCTCAGGTCAGCCGGGCGCGCTCGATGGTGGACCACGATGTTTCCAGACACCAGCTGGATCTGTAGCAACAGAACTGTTCTGAACTGAGACCTCCAGACACGGATAACGGATATTTTTGATGGGAAATTGAGCAACTCCAGCCATGTTTATGCTGACAGATGGATATTTTTAGGACACTTGTGTTTTTAACTTCAGGATGCTTCCAGCCGTGTTTGTGCCGACAGAAATGGATATTTTTCACAGGAAGTCGGGCGTCTTCAGCCGTGAGTGTGGCAACAAAACCAGGTGTTTTCAATGATTCTCCAGTCGCTTCCTCCCTCATTTGTAGAAACCAAACCGTGTGTTTTAAACGAGTCGTCAGGACCATTTTAGTGGCGACAGTAAAGGGATATTTTGAAGGAGACCTGGGGACACTTCCAGCTGTGACTGTGGTGACAAAAGCAAATGTTTTCACTGAGACGTGGGCCGTCTCCAGCTGGTTCACCATCAGAAAGCTGATATTGTGTAAGTTAAATCGGGCAACTTAAGTCGCTGGTTTGTCAAACAAATCCCTCAGCAAACCTCCAGCTGTGTTTGTGGCTACCAAAACAGGTTTTTTGAGTTAAACTATGATGTTTTCTAACCGAGTGGTTTCTGTCTCTGGACCAGAACCTGAACAGCGTCACACCAAGAGAAACACTTTAACTTAAAGAAATGTAAAAACAGTTTTAACTCCACCGCTCAAACAGGAGCGACACCATCAGAAGATCAATAGATAGAAAAACAACAGAAACAGGATTTACTGAATAAACAACACGAGAGTCCAGTCAGTTCAGATCCTGTCAGAACCGGGCTGTTCTGTGTCTGCGGGTCTGAACCTCTTTCATTGCAGTGACACGTGGAGGTGGAATATGTAAATCTGGGGTTTCTCTCTTTCTGTGTGTGGAATCACTGTCGAGTCATTCCTGTGACATCACGCTGACATCACAGTGCTCCCCGGCCCCTGCACCAATCGTACAGAGGGACTTCCCCTTGCCTCATGATGTAACGAGGCGGTAACAGGATGGACCCGTGGTTACAGCTCTGGTTTGAAACATGAGTCAGAGCCGCGACCCCGACCCGTCCACACCGACCAGCTCGTTAACCAACCTCGTTAATCAATAACTCACATGAATCAGCAGTTTGTAATATCTGACTACATTATGTGTTTCTATTAAAGTGTTTGGAATCCTATCTGATGTAATTTAATTTCATCTAAGAATTAAATCTGTTGGATGTTAAAGTTATGACTTTAATAACTTTTATAAATTATTGAGTATTTCTTGTTCAGTTTCTCAATTAAAAGATAGTAAAAGATATTAAATTAATTAATTAAAATTCTTGGTCACAAGATTGTTTTTCCTTATTTTTAATATTTTTTAATGCCTTAAATGAATTTTACCACCTTTTTATCCCTAATATGCAACTTTACAGTCTAAAGATTATGTGTTTATTTGTTCCTGCTCTTAAAAGGGGCGTTATGGAGTTCTGGAGAAGAAATTAAAACTCAGTATTTTAATGTTTACAATGTAAGACAAAAATCTATTTTTCTATAAGTAAACAAACAAGCTGCCTGGAGTGAAAAATGACATGTTGTCACTTTAGACACGACATGAAGTGTTGTTATATGAAAAATGACTGAAACATTTAAAAAATACTTGCCAACTAACTGGAAGTTGATCTTTCGAGCTGCAATCGTAGAAACTGTTCGGTACCTTCATTTAGAATGAAACAAAAATTCATTTGTAATGTGTGCCGCAACCAAGGCCCTGTTGCCATGACAACTGTGTTTCCTAAAGCAGGAAAAGTTTTTTCTTCTTTCACATTTTAACTGAACTTCTGTGTTCATACGATGGAGTTGTGCACGCGGATCAGCAGACGAACTGGAGGTGCAGCGGAAGCAGAAAAGCTCGTAAAACAGAGAATTGTGTTTGTATGTGTTTTGTTGAGTTGTTACTGAGTGTGAACACGGAATATAAAAATCTAAAGCTCAAGAAAATGTTTGCTGGAGCAGAAATTACATAGATACCTTGAAGGCTTTTCACCTGCAACTTTGGGCTCGACGTGACAGTTTACATAAAGAAGGAACATGGTTTTAGAAGATATAGTTTTAAAGCCCCTAAAGCACAAAAATGAATAAAACAACACTGTCGTGTAAACAGCCTCTAGTACAGTATTTCCCTCTGACATGGACTGAAGTGGAGGGATGAAGTAACGAATAAAATACTCAGTTTCAACATTTGTAGAAGTTCTTTCTACTTATTTCACTTAAATCTGGAACCTTCACAATCATCCGGAGCTGATGAAGAGCAAACTGGCAGGTCTGAACTACATTTTAAACCACAGCTCATGTCAGGTGTCATGTGTGGAGGGGTTTCCCCTCACAGCGACTCCGAGGACGGGACTTTACTCTGTCAGAGAAAAAAGGTGACGTCACCTGAAGAAAAAGGTCCGGATCGCTCAAGTGTTTGGAAAATCTGAATCATGGTTCTGACAGACGGACATGGACAGACTGAGTTAGTTTGAATTCTCCCTTTGAGTCACTACAGACCTCAACACATCCCAAACTGTTTACACTCAAATAAACTGTGACCTAAATATAGAATGATAAAGATATTATGTGAAAGATTTCTGCATTAATATCTAAAAGCAACTGGACCTTTGTTCTACATGAGTTGGGTTCTTTACATTCTCTCAAATGTTTCCAACGATGTTCAAAATAGAGAAATCCACAAGTATACTCCAGGTAACGTTATGATCCGGCTGGTGGGAAGTCAGAGAACAAGACTTTACATAACGACGATAAACTTTGGATCTCTGAGCGCTCGTCCCGGCGCAGAGCAGTTTATTCCTCCAGAAGGCCTTTGGACATTCAGCCTGTTGCCAAGAGACACTCCAACCCGAAACGTGGTTCTGGAGGAGGAGTTTGATCCAAGTAGAGCAGCAGCCGGCTGGTCAGAAGGGACTGCGACTGTAGAAGAGGGCGATGTGTTTACTGGGGAAACAACACATCAAGATCCCGGATGTTCTGATTGTATGTGGCACAAATATTGCAGATGTTTTATAATTATTATAATTATATAATACTATAATGTTTTTTATAATCCATCAGTTCTCCTCCCATCGGTCAACCTCTCCGGGTCAGAGACTCCAGATGTTTATTCCTCCAGCAGCTCCGGCTCCACCCGACTCTCCTCCAGATCTCCCCCACAAACATCTTTTGTTTTGTTTTGATTGAGAGATCTCACAGCGGCATAAATTACGTATTGTGAGCTTAACACACCAACTTGAAACTGTTGTTGGTCAGAAATTATAATTCAACTTCAGTTTCCTGTCAGAGTTGGCTGTTTGACTGTGAGCTAAAGCGGTAAAGGTATTCTATATATATATATTTACAGCAAATACTTAAGCTGATATTGGCATGTTTTTTCATTGGTGGGCCTTTTCTAGAGGTGGCTAATGTACGCTGACTACGGATGAGAACCTCTTACAAAACCTTAATGATCTAATAATGTTAAAGAAACACAGTTTTGGACGGTTAAAGGAAGAATTCAGTTCACAATGAAACATTTTTTACAAGATCAAAAAATCCTAAAAGTTAACGCAAGACACCATGATTCCTCCAGAAGGCCTTTGGACATTCAGCCAGTCGCCAAGAGACACTCTGACCCGAAACGCCAGTTCTGGAGGAGGAGTTTGATCCAAGTAGAGCAGCAGCCGGCCGGTCAGGAGGGACTGCGACCGTGGAAGAGGGCGGTGTGTTTACTGGGGAAACAACACATCAAGATCCCGGATGTTCTGATTGTATGTGGCACAAAAACGGATTTTTAAAAAAAAACTTTTTTATAATCCATCAGCTCTCCTCCCGTCGGTCAACATCTCCGGGTCAGAGCAGAATCTGATGAGACTCCAGATGTTAATTCCTCCAGGAGCTCCGACTCTACCCGACTCTCTCCTCCAGAGCTATCACTAAATCGTCTTTTGTTTTGTTTTGATTAGAGATCTGATAGCGGCATAAATTACATATTGTGAGCTTAACACATCAACTCAGAAACTGTTTGACTGCGAGTTAAAGTGGTGAAAATATTATATACATAGCAAATACTTTTTTGGTGGACATGATGATGATTATGGATGAGTATCTCTTTACGATCTAATAATGTTAAAAAAATGAAAAATTTTGAAAAATGTTTTACGAGATCAAAAAAACTTAAAAGTTACCTCTTGTAATAACTAATATCTGCCACCATGATCACAGGTCATTATCAGAAAGGGAACTTTTTAAGTGAAGTTGTTGTTCCACTCTGAGGACTTTCACACATTTTGCAAGACTTCAGCAGAAATTCAGAAGAAAATCGTTCATGTTGATATTTGTAGAAAAAAGTCTATGAATTCCTCCAAACAGAGACGAACTTCACGGGTGAAACCTCTTCCTGTGTTTGTGTGAGTAGGGGATACCCATGTGCTCTACTCTTTAACACCTGAACATCAACACCAAAATCTACCTGTCTGCTTCCTGTTTGTCTTCCTGTTTCCTGAATGTCTACTTCCTGCTCAGTTCAACACGAACTTCAGTTTCACTTTTAAAGCTGCAGCCAAAATAAAGAGCTCAAAGGTCAGAGGACGATGGCTTGTAAGCTGTCTGTTGATCTATCTGAAGGTAAATCTAAAGGGAGGATTAGAATAATAATAATAAACATTTTACACAAAATAAAGTTAGATTTCTTTAGTTTTTTAAAGTGAAATGTGTCTTAAAAAAGTCCTTCAACATGATATCTATCAGCGTTCCCAAAACAACGAGCCTGCTGCTTAACAAAATATCATGGTTTGTTTAAAACGACGCCTTCAGGAGGTTTTATTGTTGGTGTTTCTGTCGGAATTCAACTGGATCGTTTTCTGTTTTCTTCAGAGTAACAACTACCAACGGCACAGGATCAAACATACGTTCAGTCTCTGATGGAGACGTGGAAGCAGACTGAAATTCATATTCCAAGAAGATTTCGTGCCAACACCTCAGTGAAAGTGACGCGTACAGGGAACCAAGATCAACACTGACGTTATTATGATACTTTGAAGTAAAAATAGTCCTGTCAAATGTTTGTGACCGCATCTTCCTCCTTGTGAGGAGTTTGTCTCTATCTATACGTCACCTCACTTCCCTCTCTGCTGCCGTAATAATCAGCACAGCCACTGCAAGTCACACCCGAAGAATTCATTAATATGAGCCTTAATAAGCTGCTTTCACAGCAGATCTCTATGGTTGTTTCTATGATGAGGTCAAGCTGGCCTTCCATATATACACTGAAGAAGGCTTGCTGGCAAGTTAGCGGCTTATATGCTAGCTTGATGGGAACATGCTGGTGCAATAGGTCTCTTTCTTTGTGTGATGCCTTTTAATCTCCTTTTCATGCAGTTTGTTTCTTGGGATTGTACAAAATAGTCAGTTATTAAGAAGATAAAACAAAGTGTGTGACAGGGCGGGAGTTGTCCACTTAATTACTTTATTTATTATTTATTTATTTACTTTTGTATATTTCTTTATTTTATTTTATTTTATTTTCTCTCCCAGCTATATACAATCTTATACAATCTGTTCACCGCACCTTATATTTTATCTTGCAGTACTAGTCCTGTGCTTATTTATACATTTCTATACGTATTACTGTTTTCTATTGCTATTTAATGTGTCTAGGTTGTTCCTCTTATTTCATTGTGTTGTTATTGTCTCTGTGTATAATGCTGCTGCTACACCGGAATTTCCCAGCTTGGGATCAATAAAGCATATCTATCTATCTATCTATCTATCTATCTATCTATCTATCTATCTATTGTTTTTCATGTATCACTCACCTTTTGTTATCGATGTCACAAAACAACGAAGCATTGCATGAACCAAGATGGTTGTATTTTTGATATACTGTTTGCTTCACAATAAAAATATGTGAAACAAGAAAATAGAACAAAGTTGACATTTGTACCATCAGCTGTGTGCATAGAGGAGGTTCAGTACATTTTGATGGTGCAGCAATGCTAATAAGTTGTTAGCTAAACATGGCTTGCAATTGGTTGATGACGCTAGTAGAGCATGCGAGTAAATCCACTGATTGAAATCTGTTGGTTTTGCAACAGCTTTCATTCAAATGCAGTTTTAATGTGTGACCAGACACCAGAGACCAGCACACATCAGACAGACTGAGTTTAAAAATGTTGGCAGTGAGATTGAATGATGTCAGACGTCCAGAAGGGGCCTTTGGTTAACTGGTCACATCACTACAGCCTCCTGTCATTTACAATAAAACACTTTTGTTGCCCGTTTCACTTTCCTTCTTCTTGTTTCCTTGCATTTAGCAGCAGGTTTTCCCCCACAGGTAGGCAGCGCTGTGCTGATGTGTTCAGTGTCGCTGCTGCCCAGGAGTTCGTCTGTTTCCGGACAATTATCACACTTTCTGCGTTTATATAAATAGGTGTGAGCAGCTGACAAGAAAAGCTTCAGGGTGTTTCCTCTAAGCCAGACGAGGGATTGCTTAAGGTGTGTTATTCACTAGAAACACTGCAAGACGTTATTTCCTGTTCTTCGACGGGCCTGTTAGGTCATCACTCATTCACCATTATCTGCAATATTAGAGGTTTAAGATACCAAATATGCACGTTAAGACCAGATTAACTACGAGTTGACACTGTTACAATGTTTTCATATTACCAAAAACCTTTGATCCATTTTGCTAAACTATTGTCAATATTACAATTCATCTACATGCAGCTATTTCATCAGTTTATTATAATTGTCTATGTATATGCCTAATCTTCAACTGTTTATCCATAACATTCGTAAGATTTAAGAATGTTTCAGTACTTTAAAGTATTATTTAAGTATTTTAAGTATTTCCTTTAGCTAACTGTTGATTATTCATAACAATTAGACTACATTCAACTAATTTTTTTGCTAAACATTTGTTTCACCTATTTTATCTGTTTAATTAGTTTACTTTTTGCCAATCTTTGCCTACTATAACAACTGTTTATCCAACTCCTCTAGCTCTTTATTTCAACCAACCATTTGTTTCATCTGTGTATTTCTTTTAGCTAACTTATGTTTATATATTGGCATACTTTTAGCTATAGTTTGCTAACTATTAGAACTGTTTGTTTTACTTTTAGCCAACTATTCTCTGCTAAGTTAAGTTAACATGAATCTTTTATACATTTCTTGTACATTTTTTTTTTAAAATCAAAATCACAATTTCCTCCTTTTTAATTATAAGATTGTTCATTAGATGATCAGTCTGTGAACGCTCTGGAACCAGCACCCCTACGTGGAAATAACTGTGACATACCACTGAATACCACATTTAAATGTGTAGACCAAAGTCTTGTCAGCTGTTAGCTGGCTTACCACAATGACAAGCATTATTATGAAGACGTAATCAGTGCACTGGCTAACCAAAGTGGTGCCCCACTTCTGGGCTAATGTGCGCCCCACTAAGATTAATGATTTACGTCACAGTTTCAAACAGCTTCCAGTGTGATGGGTATGTCGATGTCTGAAGTTACTGCAGATTTAGCTTCAACATCCAAACAGTTAAAACTGCTAACAGAACAAAATGAAGTATGAAACCAATTCTCACTAGATTCTTTTTATTTAGTGGTTCTTTACTAAATCAGAGCCATTATTCCACACTAAAAAAGTGACATTTTTCAAATCAAAGTATCCAAATATAAAAGTAATAATGCAGAATAAACCCAGTCAGTCTTCTCGGGATCATTATCATCAATGTGTTGCTGTAAAACTATGAATGCATCATAGCTGACCGAGTGGAGGCTCCGACCTGTCGGATAAACATGAACCTCTTTTATTTGTTCAGTCAGGTCATGACAGCTTGTTTGGAAACAGTGAGATTAAAGAATAACTGTTAATGTGCCTTTAAAACCAAAACTAGGACCTAAAAGAGGCATAAAAGCTCAACAGATTGCACATGTAACCTTTTTACATTTATTTTATTTTCTTCTTTCACAGCTGTTTGGAGACATCTGATGTTTCTTTGGTTGTTTCTTTGTTTTAAATCAAGTCAAGGTTGAGACGGGTCTCTGTACAGATGTTCTGATGTTGAGGTGGAGACGGGTCTCTGTACAGATGTTCTGATGTTGTGGTGGAGACGGGTCTCTGTACAGATGTTCTGATGTTGAGGTGGAGACGGGTCTCTGTACAGATGTTCTGATGTTGAGGTGGAGAAGGGTCTCTGTACAGATGTTCTGATGTTGTGGTGGAGACGGGTCTCTGTACAGATGTTCTGATGTTGAGGTGGAGAAGGGTCTCTGTACAGATGTTCTGATGTTGTGGTGGAGACGGGTCTCTGTACAGATGTTCTGATGTTGAGGTGGAGACGGGCCTCTGTACAGATGTTCTGGTTGTTGAGGTGGAGACGGGTCTCTGTACAGATGTTCTGATGTTGAGGTGGAGACGGGTCTCTGTACAGATGTTCTGATGTTGTGGTGGAGACGGGTCTCTGTACAGATGTTCTGATGTTGAGGTGGAGACGGGCCTCTGTACAGATGTTCTGGTTGTTGAGGTGGAGACGGGTCTCTGTACAGATGTTCTGATGTTGAGGTGGAGACGGGTCTCTGTACAGATGTTCTGATGTTGAGGTGGAGAAGGGTCTCTGTACAGATGTTCTGATGTTGAGGTGGAGACGGGTCTCTGTACAGATGTTCTGATGTTGTGGTGGAGACGGGTCTCTGTACAGATGTTCTGATGTTGAGGTGGAGACGGGCCTCTGTACAGATGTTCTGGTTGTTGAGGTGGAGACGGGTCTCTGTACAGATGTTCTGATGTTGAGGTGGAGACGGGTCTCTGTACAGATGTTCTGATGTTGAGGTGGAGACGGGTCTCTGTACAGATGTTCTGATGTTGTGGTGGAGACGGGTCTCTGTACAGATGTTCTGGATGATGAGGTGGAGACGGGTCTCTGTACAGATGTTCTGGATGTTGAGGTGGAGACGGGTCTCTGTACAGATGTTCTGGATGTTGTGGTGGAGACGGGTCTCTGTACAGATGTTCTGGATGTTGAGGTGGAGACAGGTCTCTGTACAGATGTTCTGGATGATGAGGTGGAGACGGGTCTCTGTACAGATGTTCTGGATGATGAGGTGGAGACGGGTCTCTGTACAGATGTTCTGGATGATGAGGTGGAGACGGGTCTCTGTACAGATGTTCTGGATGTTGAGGTGGAGACGGGTCTCTGTACAGATGTTCTGGATGTAGAGGTGGAGACGGGTCTCTCTACAGATGTTCTGGATGTTGAGGTGGAGACGGGTCTCTGTACAGATGTTCTGATGTTGAGGTGGAGACGGGTCTCTGTACAGATGTTCTGGATGTTGAGTTGGAGACGGGTCTCTGTACAGATGTTCTGGATGTTGAGGTGGAGACGGGTCTCTGTACAGATGTTCTGGATGTTGAGGTGGAGACGGGTCTCTGTACAGATGTTCTGGATGGTGAGGTGGAGACGGGTCTCTGTACAGATGTTCTGATGTTGAGGTGGAGACGGGTCTCTGTACAGATGTTCTGGTTGTTGAGGTGGAGACGGGTCTCTGTACAGATGTTCTGATGTTGAGGTGGAGACGGGTCTCTGTACAGATGTTCTGATGTTGAGGTGGAGACGGGTCTCTGTACAGATGTTCTGGATGTTGAGGTGGAGACGGGTCTCTGTACAGATGTTTTGGATGTTGCACCCTTTAAACCACAGGGAGGTTTATGGTTGTGCCAACATGGAGGCATTATTCTCAAACTTCACCCAACTGCCTCAAAATCAATGATTATGTGCTGATAATCAATAGGAGTTATTCACTATGTGAGATTAAAGGAGCAGTCTGTAGTTCTGGTAAAGAAATGTTCATGAGAATAAAAAAGATCTTCACTGGCTGATTTTTATGAGCTCCAACAAACAAAAAAAGATCAAACTGACTTTAAAGGACAAAACAATTAATATCTGTTTATTCACTCTCACTCATTCACTTCTCCAAAACTACATATTTCTTTGTCAGAGTGAGGTTTTAATTCTTCTGCTTTTTAAAGTTATTCACATTGAAAAATTTTCAAAGAGGAACAACAGACTTTTTTTTGCAAATTGGGTGAATTCTTGGTTGCGGGACGTCGTGGTGACGAGTGCGTCGGAGGCCTCTACAGACTGTAACACTCCCACTGATGAGGGCGAGGAGGTAATGAATGAATTTGTTATTCATTTCATTCGTTGTCATGTTGAAACATAATATTTCATTACACATAAATCAGCATCAGAAACTTCCAGAGTTCCAAATAAAACCACAGGAGCGACGGATGCGTAATGGTTTCCACCCGGTTTTCTGCAGGATCTGGTGATTCCAGCGCCGGCAGCAGAGTTCTTTCCAGTGACTTCTGCTGCAGGTGAACACACTCTGCTGGGCTGCATGCACCACCGGCCTCCATCCCACCGTCCCCAGTATGACCAGTACAACCAGTGAGAACAGTAAAACCAGTGGGTGACGTTGAATGTTTGCTGTGAGCTAATGGTTTATGTTTGAGATGCATGAGTGGGAGACCCCTCACCCACTTCTATGAACTTTGGTGATTTAAAGGAAACTGCACAACCACATTTTCACACCTAGATCATCGCAGCGTTACGCTCTCTCTCCCCTGTGTGCGTCTGTGTCTCTCTGCCCCTTTGCCTCGCTCTCTCACCGACTTATAAATGTAGGCTTCATTGACGAGTCAAACAGTTCAGGGCCAACTTCAGGGCAGAAGACACACAACTGCTGTGACAGCATCCATCGCCTGTCTCCGACCTCTCCGAACGGGAATCGAAGCCGACTGACAGGACAGGCCCGGACAGACTCGGGAATCGAACTAGCGACTCTAACAGGGTTATTACAATTAGTGATACAATGGTTTCTCCAGTAAGGGAAGCAGTCTGCCTGATTCTCATGGTGGCTCTGTGCCAGGTCAGAGGTGCATACATCCGACCCAAGATGAACCAAACCATCCAGAGCCTCCTGCGGCACTACGTGAGTACTACTGCTCGTACTTCTTCTCGATACTGCGAGTACGACGCTGCTGCTGCTGCTGCTGCTGCGTAGTATCAGTGTTCGTACTTCAAACACAGACTGTGTGTTTCCTCCTGCTTCTTTCACACACTGATCCTCTCACCACAAACACAACCACACATGCACACACACTCACAAATAGACACACAACTTTTTTCCATTTCATATTCACATTACATTCGTTTAAAGGACTATTCTGCTGTTTTGTTTTATGTTTTAGTCCATTAACTGCATGTATCATCTGTAGCAAACTTTGATATTAGACACAATTTTTCTGAGTTGATCAACAGTCATGTGGTGAAGCAGTGCACAGCAGGGGTCCTTTCCTTCTTTGATGTTGCATTCAAGGACACTAAGACTTCTGAGATTTCAGATACGGAAGTTGAAAGCAACATCTTTATTCCAAGGAACAACGTTCACCTTGTTTTTAGGGTTGATTAGTTTTAAAACAATATAAATTGTCAATGAAATGCTTTTGCAACTGAAAACACCCAAATCTCAAATGTTTTATTGTCCTTGAACGCACCAAAACGACAACTTTTAGGTAAAAGTCTCACAATTTAAGAAACTGATCAACTTTACATGATCTTTTCCACAACTGGTTTGCTTATTTTTTTATTTATTTTTTGTCTTTTTTTGATTAACAGAACTCGTAAACAAAAATGTCTCACATCTCAGATGTCAGAGCGTCTTTGAATGCACCATTAAGGACAGTCATTAAAACTATAATTGCAAGAAATGATCAAATTCACGTTATCTTTTTCGCTACATGTTCTTTTTTTCATTATGATATCAGAGCTCGTGAACAGCAAAGTCTCAAATTGCTGGTGTCCTTGAATGCACCATTACACCATTGGTCTTGTGGATATTTATTTTTTTTAATATATATAATGTTTTAAATGCTTTCCAACTGACAGCTCTGAGATATCCAATGTCTGACTGTCCCTGAATGCACCACTGATTTCAGTTTTCAAAGCCTCTCAGAAAGTTAATGTGATTTATATATTTTTGGGCTTATAGATTATAAAAACACTGATCTGCTCCCTTGAAGATAGAGAGAATCATTGTCTGCATCAAACTAACCTGAAAAAATGTTTCTTTGTGTTTCTTTGCAGAGAATTGACGACGAGAAACGATTTGACGGGAACAACGTCTTCCCTAAAGAACCACCAGCAGGCAAGATGGAGGTAAATATGAACTTCTGTGTATCAAAGATTATGATTAAGTTTCTGTAAAGTCACTTTCAGGGTTTATTTACACGATTCATTCACAAATCCAAACTCCAACTGTTCTACGTGTTGTACACGTGCTCGTTTTCTTGACTCCACTCTTGCGTGTTTCAAGAGTGGAGTAAGAAGTTAGCCTAGCTTAGCATAAAAGACTGGCTGCAGGAGGAAACAGCGGGCCTGGTTCTGGTCAGTCTAACACACACTCACACTGCTGTGTGGTTCTGAGCTTTGGAGAGAGCCAGGCTAACTGTTTCCCTCTGCTTCCAGTGTTTATGCTATGCTAGGCTAATTACCTCTTGACTCCAAAGACAGACCAGAGAAAAACTTAATATTTCACAAGGCCTGGCCCATGAAGATTATTGATTGATTGAAGGTTTCACAGTGAAGGACGATTAGTGAACTTCCAGGTCTTCTAATCCCTGAGTCAGCAGCCGGCTGGTGTTTTCCTCAGGTTTCTCTTTCGATGTTCAGTCTGGCACCGTCAACAGTTTCTGTGTTGAGGTTTTTGGGGGTTCTTATCCTGCTGGCTCTGCATTGTGCAACCTTGTCTGCAACTTCACTCAACTCCAAGTCAAACTTTCACTTTTCACCAACAATAACGCAAAGCCACTCATGGCTGGTTTCGAGTACAGAGCGCCAAAACGGAGTTGACTCACATCAGCTTCAGAATCTTTACACGTCATCGTCTGCAGCGCTTCAGTCAGTTGTTTGCTGCCTTTCTGTGTCGTGTGGCTAACAAGACAAAATCTTAGATAAGATCTATGGACTGCACTGCAAGCTAGCTGTGATGCTGTAGTATCATTGGTTCAGGCTATGATGAATAAATAAGATGGACATCAGTTCAGGTTTTGGGCTGACGACTTTAAACGTTGGCGCTAATGTGAGCAAGCGAGTCGTCTACAGGATAATGTTGTCAGTCATGATGTAAAAGCCTCTCGCATCTCTAAGAAAGTGTCAGGAATCCAGTTGGTACGGCCGATTTTATGTCGACATGATTGGCTGTGGCTCCGACACCAGAGACCCAAACATGATCCAGCTCCGGGCCAGCAAGATCTTGACTTCTTAGGCAATTTTCAGCACTAAGATCGGCTTTGGCTCATTATTTGAACTGACATCAGTGATCTGATGTCGGCTCTGAATCCTGCACATGTGGCACCGGGTTTGTCTCAGTGCAGAGACACATTCCGATGTCCGGTCATCAGGGTGTTGCCAACAGAATATCCTCATCATATTCATGTATTCAAGATGGCACATTGGAAGCAGTCTGTCAAACAGAAAGTAGAATTTTGCATAAACTTAAAGGCCACAAGCGACCACATTCCCCTCTGGGTTTTCCCATTTTGTACTTCACTCACCACAACAACACAGGTGTTACATATCAGCATCTTTAAGTTGTTTCCAGTGTAACATCGTCTTGTGACTCATCTGAGGTGAAACATTACTTTAGCCAATAATTAACACGTTAATTAAATATCTAATATGTGCCTATTGTCTCCATATGGATTAAATAAGCTTTACAACTGGACTCTGACAAAGTTTAGAGCTGAAAGCAGCTCAGCAATTGTGTCTTCACTGATTCATAAACTGTCAGACTTTGTTGAACTCTTTGAGTCTCTACATCCAAGCTTGTCACCAATTTTGGATTATGACATTCAGTTTGATTGAGTGGCTTTCCCCTTTAAGGCCTACACGAAACTTAATTTAACCTGTGTGTGGGAGACCTGACATTTCCACTGGGTGAAGGTTTCAGCACCTCCAGGGTGGTACAGAGGAAAGGGACGACTACATGTGTGTGTGCTTTCCAAAGATAGATTGAATTCCCTTTTTTTTTTTTTTTTAGCAGGCTTTGGTTTTAGTCGATTTTTCCGATAAGAAACTTCCTGTGACTTGAAATTACATTTTCGTTAATAAACACACATAAAGCATCAATGCTGTTTGGTTAAAAGCAGTTCAAATGAAAATGTATTTAATCTCATCTGTTTTTGTCCTCCAGACAAAGCTGTTGTTCATGGGCGGCATTTTGGAATCATACGAGAAGCTCCTCGGCCACATGTTGAAGCAGCTGCCCACAGCGAGTCCCCAGACCGACTCCGTCGACAGCACCGCCGGCGATGGTGGAGGCCGGACCAAGTGGAGATGTCAGGAAGGACCTGAGATACATCCTGACAAAGGTCCAGGAACTGAAGAAGAAATCTTTCCATGAGCAGGAGATGATTCTGCATGGACTGCAGGACCTCAAACATGTCCAGGTACAGTAGACTCACACTAAAGACAAAGAAAGAGCCGAGAATATATTTTAATGCACTAGATCCAAGGATGGTCTGATGCTGGTTTAAAGTAAGGATAAAAAAGGTTAATGAAGGGTTTAATGTAGGGCTTGAAACCCTAAAGAAGAGCTTTAAACCCTGAAGAAGAGCTTTCAGGCTTAACGGGCTTGAACTAAGGCATTAAAGATTCAAGTAGGACCTTTAGGAGGACTTACAGTGGGACTATATGACAGATTTTGGAGGGCGTAAGGAGAGCTCGTGTAGGACTTGAGGTAAAGCTGCTGTTTATGGATTATGCAAGACTAAAAGTAAAACTTGTGGAAAGTCCACGCTGAGCTTTTTGGTGACTATGTAGGGTGTAAACAAATCCTCAAAGTGAGGCGTTTAAATCTTTCTGTAGGGTTTGAGAAGGACGTAAAGCAAGTGGAGTAAAGGTGCTGTATGGTTTACATAGGGGGGTATGGAGGACTTAAATAAGACTTATGGAAGGTTTATTTAGGGATTTTGTGGTGCCTATGTAGACCGAACTAAGACTTAAAGTGAGGTGATTAAAAGGTTTATGTAGGAGTTAAAGGAGGACTTCTATAGGGTTAGGAGTAAAGCTGCTGAAGGTTATGTAGACCTCTTCGTTGTCGACATAAACCTTAATTGGGATTTTAAATAAAGATTTAATGTGTTACATTGCAGCAAAGTAATAATCATTTCTCTCTCTCCTCTAGATGGACAACTTTGTCGTCCAGAGCAAAGCATTGTGGGAGCTGCCATGGCTGTACGAAGAGGCGAGCTCATTGTCTGACAACAGCGAGAGGAGGAGGCGCCGCCGCCGCCGCCAAGCGAGGAAGACTCAGCTGAGAGGCTAAACAGCAAACAGGCACAACGGAGACGGCGACACTGACGGCGACAAAACTAAAATGGATAAAAGCAAAAACAGTCACAGAATAAGACCAAAAAATATTTCAATTTCAAACAATGTGCCAATTGTTGAGATTCGTATCTGTTTTTAGAGATTTCATATATATTTATAACAATCGGAGTGAACAGCCGCCTCAGTCTGACAGATTTTTGTACATTTTGATACTTGACAGCAGCGTGTTGGTTCAATAACAGTATCAATCGAACTGCCTGGAAATACTTGATCTCTTCATTTTTACTTATTTAAAAACTGCAGATGATTTAATGTTTAGAGAAGATAAAATCTTAGTTTAAGCTCTCGGATTGGATGTTTTTATTTTGTGTTAACGGTAAAATAGAACTGTCTGATGATGTTTACAGTACTAAGTACACGTTTAATGCTGACGTACTTAATCGTACTACGAGTCCTCTGAACGATCGGGTACTTTACTGCAGCACGGCTACACTGCCTCTGGAAGTACATAACTCTTCAGAGATTTTTGTATTTTTCTAACATGTTATAATAATCATATTTATTATATATTTAAAGTAATTTATTGTTAAACATACTCCTGTGAATGATTGTTGATTATTTATGTGTATTTATTGATTGGCACATGTAGACAAATAGCAACTGAATAAAAAGATGAACTTCATTTTCTGATTCTTGACTTTTTTTGAATGATAAGACTTTGTGATGATGGCGTCAAGATTTCTTTAGATTTTTGGTTTTCTTTGACAGAAAGTCATTATTAGTTGACGAGTCTTCGTTCTCACAGCAAATAAGGAAGTTCAGACACAACCAACAACCAATCATATATCATCTCAACAAACCTCAAGATCATATCACACGATCTTGAGGTTGTGACATTGTTGTGTGCAAATAAAAAAAAAACCTCTAAGCAACTCAAACGCTCAAAGTCAGAAGAGATAAAAAGTAATAAAGCTTCACGAAGTGCACAGTAAAAGTGGAAGTTGGAGAAAATCTACAGGCTGATTAGTCACTCACACTGTGAGGTATAATTATGTGTCATCTGCATAACATGCAATCTTATCGTCTGAGGTGTTAAAAGTCCGACATTCTTTACTGAAGTAGAATTTCAGATATTTGTGTGGAAGTACTGATTGACAGCTTCTTTACTCCTGTAAAGTAATCGAGTACAGGGTCTGACATGAATTCAGTATCAGAGTAAAAAGTTTCCCTCTGAAGGACATTTGTGGTCAAGGCTAACTGAAGCTCACGTCATATTAATAGAACTCAAAGACTATTAAAGTTAAAGGTAGAATCAGTAGGATTTGTCCTAGCTGTTCCTGAACGCACCACAGAGACAGTTGATTGTTGAGTGTCATTCCCAGGACGTCAAATAGACACATGTTGGGTTGGTAAAGCGTCCCGAGCAGCAACAGAGAGAGAAAATCAGAAACTCTCTGCAGATACGAGACACTAACACGCCTTTTCTCCACATTCCAGTCTCCCTCTCTGTCTGTTTACGCCTTCTTACGTCATATATTAATTAGTTATTAGACTAAATATAAACATCAACAAGTTCCTCAAATGTGCACTTGAGATAATGTGCTGGGTTACTTTGCACCTTTTTCAAAGTGCCATAATGTTCTATATAACTGAGTCCTGACGGCTGCTACAGACAGACACATGTAGACATGATGTATTTGATATTCAGGCTTTAAAAACATCAGTCAGACAAACTGTTGCGTCTCTGTGTTGTTGTGCAGCTCAGCGACCACGACCGTCTGCAGGCAGAGCGGCGGGTCGGGGTATTTCAGACCCCCGCCCTCCCTCCAACCCACAGCCACGATGTCACTTCCTGTGACATCACTTCTGCTAAATGGGAGGTGGCCTTCTTTTACTGTAACTGCAGCCCTTACCCACAATGCACCCTGACTGCTCTGTGTATTTGTGAGGTTGTGATTTCTAAGAACCCGCGCTGTGCTTCCCCAGCAGCTGAGAGCAGAGCGCTCACTTTGTGTTTGTGCGTGTGGTCAATAAACAAAAGGCTTCAAACGACTTCACGACCGTCACAGACCAACAAACAAACAAACAAACAAACTCTCAATCATTTCTTTTAAAGAGAAGTTGGTGTTCTTGTGACTCTATTTGTGTCGGGGTGTGGTGAGTTCCTTCTGTTGAGACAAGAAGAGATGCAACGATCACACAACCAAAATATCTACACTGTAAACTTTATTGAACTTATTCTGCTGTGTTGCACTATGACTCACCTTAAAGGATCAGTCTGGAGTTACTTTACATCTTATGTGCTGTTAACAGATTCCTGCACAGGAGCACAGTGGGACTATAATGTGTCGACTGATTACTGGATCCAGTATTCAACATTTATATCAGAATTCATTTATTTTAATTAATAATTGAATGCTCTACTTAGGCTCTGATGCATCATGTTGTCTGCAAAGTAACTAGTAACTAAAGTAATCAAATAAATGTGAGTACAAGGTGCAACACTTGTACTTAGTTACATTCCATCACAGGCCTTCTGCAGTGCAATAAAATATACTTTATCTGATAAAAAACACTTCTGATAATCCCAAAAAATCTGAACACTGGATCTGATAATCAGTCGACCCACAGAACAGAATATACTTACTGAAGTTCTGTTAATATCAGTTACTTTAAGACTTAAAGCGAAACTGTAACCTCGACTTTTTTTGTGAATGCACCTGAGTCAAGCCTTCGTGTAAAAGCATAATTACGACGCAAGAGGCACTTTTAAGATTTACCGTATTTTGACCAGAAAACGAAAACGAGAATACGGTAAATCTTAAGAGTGACTCCTATTATGTTTTTGCACGAAGGTTTGACTCGGGTACATTCACAAAAACAGCCTAGGTTGCATTTTGGTGAGAGTTTCACTTTAGGTGTCATATTTTAACACCACATGTGTTACTTTTACTCAAGTGAGAACACAGGACAAGTTGTTTAGAGTTGACTGAAGAATCAGTCTGCAGATAACATGCAGTTATAAACTCATGACGAGTCGATACTGTCCATGAAGGGGCGGACTGCCGCAGTGCTAAAGGGCACTACAGCAGGACAGCGATGGAAACATGACAAGACTTTCACCCCCACCTCTCTTTCTGTGGCCTGAGTGTGTGTTTCAGTGTGAGTCAGCGCTCTGCAGCAGAAAGGAAATGAGTTGATGCACATCTATAAATGACAGACAGTCTCTTGCACTGCTGCTGCAAACCGGCTGCAGAGCGTCAGCGCACAGGCAAGATGCTCTGGCTGTTTGTCGCCAGTGAGTCTGATGAAGCTCAGAGCCTGCAGAGATGCTAACAGGCTAACAGCTCAGTGAAGCTAACAGCTCACCCTGCTGGAAAAAGCAGCATAGACCAGCATATGTTGTGTTTTGGTGCTGGTATGCTGGTGACCAGCATCCCATGCTGTGTCAACAACTTATTTCATATTGCAGAGTATGAGGAGGAGTGAATTTGGCTGTGAGAATCCAATACAGGGCACAGAGTCAGTGAGGTTGTCACAGAACACCAAGTTTATTGAATACAAGCTTCAAACCTGCAAGATTTTAGGCTCATTTGAGGGCACCTGAAACAAACTGCACTATAAATGCAACACTTTGTTTGTTGCTTCCATTTCTCTCACAAGTTTATGTTAACAATTTTATAAAGTTTTTATTTTGAAAGTACACAAAATAATTTCTTCTTTCAGATGTTGAGCACACATTTGTTACAAAATCCAATAAAATAAGCCGTCCAGCTGACAGGTGTGGCAAATCAAGATGCTGATTGAACAGGACTCAGGAACAGGTGTTCCCTGCCAGCATGAGCAGGGAACTTCCCATGCTGGTGACCAGCTTCATCAGCAACATCACCAGCAAGGCTATGCTGGTAGGCCATCATAAGTAATGGGACCTAAACCAGCACCAAACCAGTACTAACCAGCATATACCAGCATGGAAATCGTGCTGGTCTTTTCAGCAGGGCAGTGAAGCTAACAGCTCTGTGATGCTACAGCTCTGTGATGCTAACAACTAAGAGAAGCTAACAGCTCAGTGAAGCTAACAGCTCAGTGACGCTAATAGCCCTGTGATGCTAATAGCTCAGTGCAGCTAACAGCTGGGTGAGGCTAACAGCCCAGTGATGCTAACAGCTCGGAGATGCTAACAGCTCTGTGACGCTGCACTCAGTCACACTGTCGCTGTGAGCTAAATGCTAACATCAGCATGCTAATGAGCTCACAAGAGCAAGTATAGTGTTCACTATTCACTTGGCTTAGCATTGTTAGCATGCTAATATGTCAATAGCGTAGGCAGGGATATTTATGATGAATTGATTAATCTTGATCAAAAGTCATCAAAGTGTATTTGACTTTGACTGTAACAGATTACAGACGCTTGTTTTTCCGATACAACCACATAAAAAAACAGAGCACTGGTGTGGGAAACTACATTCAATTAAAATGTGAGTAATTCATCATTTAAAAAATACAAAGAGACATTTCACACAGACAGTGTTGTTTAATTGATAATCGATTGTTAATGCAGCCAGCTATCAATTAAGGAAATTACTCAGAATGTTCCTTGATTTTTTTATGAAATTTCAGAACATCTCACAGATCAATCCATCAGTTATTAGGCTAATCAACACAGATGATATCCTGGTAAATGTTAAACAGTATACAACATGTTATATAGAACTTGTTGTCTATACAAATCTTCCTGGATATGAAAACAAACTTTTGACAGCATGGAGTCTATTTTTGTTTTGTGTCAAAGAGCAGAGGGCTGTAAACAAAACACCAGCAACATGTGAATTGATCAGAATCAATCCAAACAGTTTCACCTGAGTCACAGTTTCTGGTTTCTGGTTCATGTTATCAGCAGGAGACGGACGTGACTCACAGAGAGAGAGATCATTATCTAACCACTGAGAGAGGATTTCATGATGAAAGGGAGATAAGACATTCTCGAGAAATTACACTGAAACTGCACAGAAATAAACTAATTCAACTGAATGTCTGCGGTTTTAGATCTATATATATAACAGCACACGCACACAAATGTAGAAGTTACAGAAGGAGCTGGAGAGTTTCACCCTGCAGGACGACCGCTGTTCAAGACGGTTTCAATCTTTGTAAGAGTCACACCGCTGGATATTTCTTCAGGACACATCAGGAAGTTTCCAGCTGTGTTGTGGCGACTGAATCAGGTCCCTTCAGGTGAAACATTAACATATTTTTGGGCCTAAACCTAACCAGAAAAAAGCCAAAGTGAATCCTGTAGTTTATATTGTGACTGTTTTATGAAGTTTCTTTTCCCAGTTGTCAGATTATAATTTCTACTTTGTCCTTTCACGTTACCTCTACATGTTGACGAGCTGACGTTCATGTTGGAGGTCAGAGTGATGGATGATGGGAGAGAAAGCTGCGAAGCCAGAGCGAAGCCGAAGACAAACACATCTGTAGCCTGACGAGCTACAGATGTGTTTGTCCATAACTACGTGAGTGACTGAGTAAGATGAAGTTGCAGGATTTGTCAACGCAGTCGAGTCGTGTTCATGTGTTTATTACGTTGTTTCTCACTCAGCTGCTGCACGTCGGTCACAGCGCTGACGATGAAGATGAAGACGATGCATGTTAACATCATTAAATCTTGAACTGTGCAGAACATGTCAGCCAAGAGAGCCACAGAGTGAATGAGGAGGAAGGATTTGAATGTTATCAGCAGAGATAAAAACCACAACAGTTGATAGGAGAATATGAAAATAACGTATGTTAAAAGTGAACTGGCCCTTTAAGGGAACCAGAGATTCTGTAGGTGAGTAAAAAAGATGATTCATGGGTTTTTTTTTTTTTTTATGTATGTTTGTCCCCAAGTGTTTCATGGTGTTGCTGAATGTGCTGAGTGTCATTAACACACACACACACACACACACACCTCATTAACATATCAAACCGAAACGCACTGTGGCATTTCCATGAAGTTATGTCTTGTTTCCTGTTGCAAAGGAAGTTCTGAGCGGGTTCACAGCAACTACACACACACACACACACACACAAAGAGTTAAGTTTCATATCAGTGATACTAAGCAGAATAAAAAGCTGAAATAAACTCGGGGTCAGCCTGGAAGCTTCCTCTGAGCGTCAGGTCGTCACTATGGCAGCTCAGCTACATCCTCTGATAATCAATATTATCATATAATTATTCACTAATCTAAAATAAATGAGAAAAACTATTTTACTGTTACTGTTTTGATATTTTTCGCTCAAGTTTTGAGCAGATCCGTAACAGACATGAATCCCAAATCAACAGTTTTGATATTTCTTATTTCCATTTTGTTCAGTTATGTGAAACCGACCGCTGCTCTGATCCGATTGGACGGCAGAGAAACAATAAAGCTAAAGAAACGTACTCAGGATGGTTCTGCGATAAAAGACGAAGCGTCCAATCAGAGGCCGTGTTCGCTCTCACGCTGCACTTCTTCAAACTGCCACTAGGTGCTGCTCCAAGAAAACTGCTAACATGCTAACATGCTAAACTCTCTGTAGCTAATTACGCTTCTTCTGTTGATTTCCTGTGTGGATATTTTCACAATAAAATGCCAGCAGAGGAGCAGGTGGTGAGTGGTGTGTGGAGGGAAGCTGATACACAGTGATTGATCGAGTCTCTGCTGACACCTGGTGGACAAACGGTGCAACTACAGCCAGAACACAGAGGCAGGCTGAGAATGGGTGAACTAAACCTTTAATTCAAATACTTTATATCCATATATTCTCATTTATAATAATTATTCTGATTTAATTAGTTGTAGTCTGCTTAACATTGTCATTATGATCTGACAGTAGGTCAGCTGTGAGTGCAGTGTTTGTTTTCATAGTTGCACTTTTTTTTTTATATTTATTTATTTTTTATTGCTTGAATAAGTGACTGAATAGTTTTAATAGAACAGTTACTGAAGTGTTACATAGGTTGAACATTTTCCTTAATTTGGGTCGAGGCCTGTCATGAAGGGGTGATGGTGGGTCCCGAAGCCGGACCAGTTCAGAACCACTGGTTTGGCTACTTTTCAAAATAAAACACTCCGTGTTGACGCCAGCACAGAGTTGTTTATAACATCTACCTAAAGCTGCGGCCAGATGTTCTGGTTCAGTCCACTTTGTTCTCAGAACTCCAGACTGCAGCTTTAAGACAGGATGAAGCCTCAGTTGGAGGTTCTGGAGGTCGAGGTCCAATCGGTCCTGTGGTTAAACCCGAGATTTCAGCAGTACTTAGAAACTGTTGAGTAGTTTAATAAAATGCACTTTTCTACCAAAGACACTAGGATGAGTATTTCCATTTTCTGCTAAAAGTAACTAAAGTATATCAAATGCATGTGAGTAAAAAGAACTATATCTGCCTCCATAATGTAATGGAGTAGAAGTTTGTTTTGTTTTTTTTGTTGAGAGTTTCACTTTAATATGGCGACTGGGTTGCCATGCTACATGCTATATGCTACATGCTACAGAGCTTTTTTTAAAAAATTATTATTGCAAAGTGCAAAATACAATACAAATAAGCGTAATGGAGTAGAAGTTTGAAGTAGTATCTTATATTGCAGCTCTGTCACAGTGGGTGCAGTGACAGATCTGTAACATTAGGGGGCAGCAGAGTATCAATCTGATCCTTCACACTTCCACTCACCTGCAGCGTTAAAGTCATACTAGAGTAAAAGTAAAGATATCGTGTTATACTATTTACTCCACTACATGATGTGATCGCTTACTAGTTAATTTGCAGATTTCTGGTTTATTGACAGAAAACTACATTTAATATCAGAAACTTTCACTCAAGTAGTTTTCATATGTGTGACTTTCATTTGTACCAGAGTAATATCTCAGCATCAGATCTTCACTTTAACCAAGTGTGACATCGTGGTGCTGCACACATCACTGTACTCGCTGCTTGTCAGTAATTTATTACATTGGTCGTTCAGTAATTTTCACGCCGAGCAGCGAATGACAGACGGATCAGACTGAGTGTGTGTGTGTGTGTGTGTGTGTGTGTGTGTGTGAGACGGTTGTATGATGAAGAGAGACGCTGGAAATAAACTGACCTCTGGCCCGACAAATCTGACACCATCTACACACACACACACACACACACACACACACACACACACACACACACACAGTTTTCCATTTGTCCTGAACTCAGAGACCCTCAGCTGGAGTCTATATTCAATTATACAGAGAGGGAGGCAGGTAGAGAGACAGTTTCCATGACTGGTTTTATATTTAGTGTTTCAGACCGTCTGCAGGAGGTGAAACATCTGACTCAACAGACAAAGAACAAACTCTGAGCCGACAGACGGAATCAACCGTCAGTGTGTGTGAACTGATGTAGACTCAATGAAGTCAGTTAGAGTTGAGATTGAAAGTTATCTGAACAGAAGATCTTTGATTTTAAAGAATAAGTAAAGTCCTCCTCTCCTCCTCCTGATGATATAAAGTCCTCCTCTCCTCCTCCTGATGATATAAAGTCCTCCTCTCCTCCTCCTGATGATATAAAGTCCTCCTCTCCTCCTCCTGATGATATAAAGTCCTCCTCTCCTCCTCCTGATGATATAAAGTCCCTCCTCTCCTCCTCCTGATGATATAAAGTCCTCCTCTCCTCCTCCTGATGATATAAAGTCCTCCTCTCCTCCTGAGGATATAAAGTCCTCTCTCCTCCTCCTGATGATATAAAGTCCTCCTCTCCTCCTCCTGATGATATAAAGTCCTCCTCTCCTCCTCCTGATGATATAAAGTCCTCCTCTCCTCCTCCTGATGATATAAAGTCCTCCTCTCCTCCTCCTGATGATATAAAGTCCTCCTCTCCTCCTCCTGTGATATAAAGTCCTCCTCTCCTCCTCCTGATGATATAAAGTCCTCCTCTCCTCCTCCTGATGATATAAAGTCCTCCTCTCCTCCTCCTGAATGATATAAAGTCCTCCTCTCCTCCTCCTGATGATATAAAGTCCTCCTCTCCTCCTCCTGATGATATAAAGTCCTCCTCTCCTCCTCCTGATGATATAAAGTCCTCCTCTCCTCCTCCTGATGATATAAGTCCTCCTCTCCTCCTCCTGATGATATAAGTCCTCCTCTCCTCCTCCTGATGATATAAAGTCCTCCTCTCCTCCTCCTGATGATATAAAGTCCTCCTCTCCTCCTCCTGATGATATAAAGTCCTCCTCTCCTCCTCCTGATGATATAAGTCCTCCTCTCCTCCTCCTGATGATATAAAGTCCTCCTCTCCTCCTCCTGATGATATAAAGTCCTCCTCTCCTCCTCCTGATGATATAAAGTCCTCCTCTCCTCCTGATGATATAAGTCCTCCTCTCCTCCTCCTGATGATATAAAGTCCTCCTCTCCTCCTCCTGATGATATAAAGTCCTCCTCTCCTCCTCTGATGATATAAAGTCCTCCTCTCCTCCTGATGATATAAAGTCCTCCTCTCCTCCTCCTGATGATATAAAGTCCTCCTCTCCTCCTGATGATATAAAGTCCTCCTCTCCTCCTCCTGATGATATAAAGTCCTCCTCTCCTCCTCCTGATGATATAAAGTCCTCCTCTCCTCCTCCTGATGATATAAAGTCCTCCTCTCTCCTCCTGATGATATAAAGTCCTCCTCTCCTCCTCCTGATGATATAAAGTCCTCCTCTCCTCCTGATGATATAAAGTCCTCCTCTCCTCCTCCTGATGATATAAAGTCCTCCTCTCCTCCTCCTGATGATATAAAGTCCTCCTCTCCTCCTCCTGATGATATAAAGTCCTCCTCTCCTCCTCCTGATGATATAAAGTCCTCCTCTCCTCCTCCTGATGATATAAAGTCCTCCTCTCCTCCTCCTGATGATATAAAGTCCTCCTCTCCTCCTCCTGATGATATAAAGTCCTCCTCTCCTCCTGATGATATAAAGTCCTCCTCTCCTCCTCCTGATGATATAAAGTCCTCCTCTCCTCCTCCTGATGATATAAAGTCCTCCTCTCCTCCTCCTGATGATATAAAGTCCTCCTCTCCTCCTCCTGATGATATAAAGTCCTCCTCTCCTCCTCCTGATGATATAAAGTCCTCCTCTCCTCCTCCTGATGATATAAAGTCCTCCTCTCCTCCTCCTGATGATATAAAGTCCTCCTCTCCTCCTCCTGATGATATAAAGTCCTCCTCCTCCTCCTCCTGATGATATAAGTCCTCCTCTCCTCCTCCTGATGATATAACTCCTCCTCTCCTCCTCCTGATGATATAAAGTCCTCCTCTCCTCCTCCTGATGATATAAAGTCCTCCTCTCTCCTCCTGATGATATAAAGTCCTCCTCTCCTCCTCCTGATGATATAAAGTCCTCCTCTCCTCCTCCTGATGATATAAAGTCCTCCTCTCCTCCTCCTGATGATATAAAGTCCTCCTCTCCTCTCCTGAGGATATAAAGTCCTCCTCTCCTCCTCCTGATGATATAAAGTCCTCCTCTCCTCCTCCTGATGATATAAAGTCCTCCTCTCCTCCTCCTGATGATATAAAGTCCTCCTCTCTCCTCCTGATGATATAAAGTCCTCCTCTCCTCCTCCTCCTCCTGATGATATAAGTCCTCCTCTCCTCCTACTGATGATATAAAGTCCTCCTCTCCTCCTCCTGATGATATAAAGTTCTCCTCTCCTCCTCCTGATGATATAAAGTCCTCCTCTCCTCCTGATGATATAAAGTCAGGTGAAGTGTGGTAGTCCACAGAACAGTTCTGGAGCTTCACAGTAAAACAGAGTTGCAGCGTTCTGCTGAACAACTGAAGCAGCTGCAGACTTCAATCAGAGAAACAACCAAAGAAACTTCAGATGTCTCCATACAGCTCCAACTCTGTGATCACAGACCCAAACTGATCTCTGTACAGAGACCCTTCTCCACCTCAACATCTGTACAGAGACCCGTCTCCACCTCAACATCTGTACAGAGACCCTTCTCCACCTCAACATCTGTACAGAGACCCTTCTCCACCTCAACATCTGTACAGAGACCCGTCTCCACCTCAACATCCAGAACATCTGTACAGAGACCCGTCTCCACCTCAACATCAGAACATCTGTACAGAGACCCGTCTCCACCTCAACATCAGAACATCTGTACAGAGACCCATCTCCACCTCAACATCCAGAACATCTGTACAGAGACCCGTCTCCACCTCAACATCCAGAACATCTGTACAGAGACCCGTCTCCACCTCAACATCAGAACATCTGTACAGAGACCCATCTCCACCTCAACATCCAGAACATCTGTACAGAGACCCGTCTCCACCTCAACATCAGAACATCTGTACAGAGACCCTTCTCCACCTCAACATCCAGAACATCTGTACAGAACTGTCTCCACCTCAACATCCAGAACATCTGTACAGAGACCCGTCTCCACCTCAACATCCAGAACATCTGTACTGAGACCCGTCTCCACCTCAACATCCAGAACATCTGTACAGAGACCCGTCTCCACCTCAACATCAGAACATCTGTACAGAGACCCGTCTCCACCTCAACATCCAGAACATCTGTACAGAGACCCGTCTCCACCTCAACATCCAGAACATCTGTACAGAGACCCGTCTCCACCTCAACATCAGAACATCTGTACAGAGACCTTGCACTCAGCAGGTGCACCATGTTCTGATCCGAGATATTGCAGGACCACAGCTGGACTCTGTGTTTATAACATGGATGCTTGGTGCTCACACACAGTCACAGTGTTTCCCAGATGAAGACACCGACCACATTATCATCTCCATCTCGCTGCTGCTGTCCACATTCACCCAGTTTCTGTATATTTGTATATAAATAACTGTATTTGTTCTGTAACTCTCATGAAGAAGTTTGTGTCTTTGATGTTGTTATTCCAGCCTGTGTTGTGTAACGACTAACAAATGACACAATACCTTATTAAAAATGAATAAAGCCACAAGACACAGGTTGGTCAAAACATCACCGTGGCAACGTAAACAAGACCAGCCAACGGTTGCCCCGGCAACAGCCTCACAGCTGGGCAGTGGAGACAACATGGCCGCCAGTGACGAGTGTGACACCTGCTGCTGATTCATCAGTCAACTCGCTCTACCACTCTCTCTCTCTCTTCTTTATCTGGGTCTGTGGGTCAGAACCCCTCCTCCCTCCACCTGCTCAGGTGACAGTCCAGTGCATGCTGGGAGAGCTGGCGGGGGGTGAGGCGTCGGCTCGCTGTCATCAGGAAAGGATCCGTCGTCCGCTCAACTGTCGGCCTGCTGACCTTCTTCACAGCAGGAGCTCCGTCCTCAACCCGTCTGGACCTTCAAGGTTTCAGTGAACAAGATACAACGAGGAAGAAACTTCAAGGCCACTTTTCATAATGCTAGGCTAGCACTTTCCCACCACTTCCAGTCTTTGTGCTAAGCTAGGCTAAACACCTCCCGGACACAAAACTATTTGATTTGTTCTTTTAGGCATCATGTGCACATTTAATTTACTTTTAATTAAGACAACATGCCCATCTAATGAAAATACAAAAGCATAAATAATGATGTACAAAAATTACTTAAAAAGATGCTTTTACAAAATCTTCGCTGCTAAGCTAAAAGTGTTAGCGTGCTCGAGCTCATTGTTTCAAATTTGGTATCTTTATATTGTTGTTTTTTTTATATTTTATGTTAATGAGCTACTTCAGTTGTTTACAATTATAGACTCCGTAAACGATCGTGGCTGAAACACAGGATTTCTTCTGTTTTCTCATGATATTAAGTTTCATTTTCTTGAGAAAACAAACTCTGTTTATGTCATAATCAAGAGAAATCAGCTTCATAAGATTATTAAGAGCTGATCGTTACATACATTCTGCTCTGTGAGTTTCAAGGCAAACTAATGAACTTTATATGCTCTTGACAAAGATCCTCCTTCAGCCATGTTCAGAAATCACCTGCTGTACTTGTTTACATGCTGACGTGGTTCTGATGATCCACTAAACATTAGATCATATGAAGAAACGAAACTGTTCTGTCTTCTTGTGATGTGAGATTAATTTATCTCCTTATCTCAGGAAAACAACATTTGTTTCTCTGTGATAATGACACCGACTGTTGGAGCTGTGACCCTTCAGGGCTTCTGTAGATAATGACAGAATTTACATTTACTGTGTCGACAGCAGCTTGAACACAACAGATATTATACAGGATACATCGTGAACTTACAGCCGGTGTGAGTGAAGGTGGTTTGACATTTCTACAGTAAGTGGATATTAATTTGGACCCATAATCCCTTGCAGCAAGTCACACTCTATCAAGTTACCAGTGTGTATGTGTGTGTCTGCGGCCGTCATGATCTCCTGCTGAGCTCTGAGCTGCATCCACTTTTAAATAGACACACACACACACACAGCCCACAAGTTGTTTGACATCAGAGACGCAGCAGAAGGCGTCGACACTGGAAACGGCCCAAACAGAAGAGGATCCAGATTAACCTCCGTCACTGCGTCACTGCTCACTGACACGTTCACTGACTCAGCAGCGACATTCATGCTGCGTGACGGAGCGTTCAGGTCCGTCTGACTCGTCCAGACTCCAGACTGGAAACGACAACGACAGATTAAACAGTTCAACAACGTTATATCAACATTTTAATCGTCTGCGTTTAAAATGTGCAGGTGGAAAAGAGACGGGATGTAGATGAAGTGTTGTGTGTGTAAATTACGACACACACGAAATCCTGTTTTCTTGGTTGCATTTGAAAATGTACGAAAAGATGTCAGTGTTTCTGATGTTTCACTTAGCTATCTAGCTGCAGTGAGCTAACATTAGCTTGAAGTTGTGAAATTGAAAATTCAAAATGTAATTTCCCCCTCACTTTTTAATCATTCAAGCTGACTCATTTTTAAAAAAAATCAAACTTTAAAAACTAAATGAAAATCTGATAGCTAGGCTACATTAGCCTATATAATGCTAACAGGCTAAAGCTAACAGATCACAACTAGCATCCTCACCAGCTGATGATGGATGTAGAAGAAGCAACGTGGAGCTAGTTAGTTGTAGCATTTCAATACATTAAGATCACATTTTTCATTCCGTTATTTTATTCTAACATCATTTTGACCGGCTGCTTAGCTTAGCTTTAGCGTAGCTTAGCTTAAATACTTGGACAAACAGGACAAAGGTCAGATCAAACATCGCACTGTGATGCTCTAACAGTGAACCGGGATATTTAAAGTGAAACCACAGAACATAATGTACCACCGACATGTGGCTTCTGTAGCTTAGCCTGGCTTGCTAACGTTTGTAGCTTGTGTTACACACTGTTAATCACCTCATTACATGATTACTTTCGTGTTTTTAAAAACACCTTATACTACGAAATGTAAAAGTATTTCCTAAAAATAGCTACAGACGTTTTCTCTCGGTCGGCTCCCTCACACCCTGATTGGCTGACCTGGCGGAGTGGGTGGAGCTATGTGAGCAGCGTCATGGTTATTTAAGGGATAAATCCGATCACCGTCTTTGTCCAACTGTGGGACTCGATCAGAGAAACATGCGTCACTGTTGATGTTTGTTGTTGGCGGGTCTCACACTCTTTACATCGGACACAATTTATTTACAAAATGTCCTCTGCGTGGTGTCAGCGGGTACACGTTCCCTCAGCAACGTCTTCTGACCACGTAGCACATGTAAAATGACATGCAGGAAGTAACCCTGATGACATCACTATGACATCATCAGGATTATTACATTACATTAATATTATTACATTATTTTAATAAGAAGACACACTCTGGTTTTACAGGCTGATATGTGTAAATCATAACAACTGAACTTTATTAATGAATAAAGAACTTCATGTTAATAATTCTGGACTGCTGCATTATGGGTAGAATTCTCCCCAATCAACCACCTGCCCTTGAGCCAGGCAGCAGCTGCTCCTTCTCAGCTCCTCCGGGCAGTTAGCCTGTTAGCTTCATGCTAGCTTCTATAATTAGCAGCTGTGTCCTTCCAGCTAATCTCCCCGCTGCCAAATATGGAGCACAGCTGCTCCAATCACATGGCTGCGCCTCGTTACCATGGTGAATTAATTATCTTGTCAATGACAGGAGAGGAAGACAGAGAGTGTGTGTGTGAGGGAGGAGGTGTGTGTGTGTGTGTGAGAGAGAGAGCGAGCAGGTGTGCAGGGTAACTGAGTTCAGTTTTAATCACAATATCAGATCGGTTAACAAACATGTTAGCAAAGATGCTAATCTAGTAGCTAATGTTGAGATAAAGTCTGATGAAAGTTTTGTTAAAGTTGTTTAACTTTGAGCTGAAACTGTCAGTTAATTATTTGTTGATCAACTGAAAATGAATCTGAAGCTTCTTTGATCAATAAATCATCTTAATTATATTAAATGATCTTCCCCCAGACCACAAGAAGACATTCTGAAGACGTCACGTTACACACAAACACAAAAAATCAGGTTTAGTTTCCATTAAAATATCTTTAAACAATGAAATCTTTGTTGCTGTAACAATATTATGTTGTTAGCTAACAAGCTAACATAATGTAGTGATGTCATCACAACTTAAACGGTAATAATTATGGTAAAAAGTTAGTTAATTTATTTTGTGCACTTATACTGATAATACCAGTTTATCTTCATATGAGTCTGATGGAAACTATATTAATTCATCATTCAATCATTTATTTAATCAATAACAAAAAAAAGACAACATTCTCCCCAGGTACACACACACACACACACACACACACACACACACACACACACACACACACACTCACACACACAGAAAGAGTTTCCTGGATTAGATCAAGGTTACCACGGCAACACATGCCCACAGGTGCTAATTGAATGCAGTGTTGTCAATGAGGAGGAAGTGACATCACAGCCGTGTGACAAGG
Source organism: Sparus aurata (assembly GCF_900880675.1). Lineage (NCBI taxonomy): Eukaryota > Metazoa > Chordata > Actinopteri > Spariformes > Sparidae > Sparus > Sparus aurata. Next base: position 23,340,508 of record NC_044200.1, on the reverse strand, counting down.
AGCCAGGAAACAGCGAGGCGCGTTGTCATGACAACGACCAGTAACAGCAGGGTTATTTTCAGCAGCGATGGAGAGGAGAGAGACTGTGAGCTGAGCGACGCTGCGGTCTCAGCTCATGTAGTTAATATAGTTCACTGATTATCAAAGAAGCTTCAGATTGATTTTCTGTTGATCAACTTATAAATGAATCAACTGTTCAACAACTGTCACCAGACTGTTGATCTGCAGATGAACACATTTCAGCAGGTAGCCTGGGAGCCAAAAGCATTACTGCAGTATGTTAACATAATGTTATTAGCTGACAACCAACATGTTGTAGTCATGTTATTTGTTGTTAATAAGTCATAAAGAGAGATAAAAGATGAATTAAATGTTCACATATAACAATTAAATTGTGAGTTTGCGTGATGAAAGATTTTCTACGGACCTAATAAAAAGAACAACACACAAACATGAACAATAAATCTTTTTTATTAATAATAATAATAATAATAATAATAATAATAATATTTTTCCACCACAATAAAATTTAACAAAGGCTCACTAGAAAAAGTGTCGACTTCTGTGTTCTGTACAGTAGATACAGTACGTTGTAAAACTGGCCGCGGCGTGGCACAGCAGCGCATTCACCCCCCAAATTACTCAAAAACATTTTCCACATTATTTACAGATAAAATCCACAAAAAAACCCAGCTGGCAAACGTCACAGAAATACAGCGCAGCTTCACGCTAACAGCGGCTAACCTCTGGCTGCACAGACACCCCATAGAAGCTATTCGGTTTACGAGCTAGTAGGCTAACTGGCTAGCATGGTAACGAGCTGGCAGGCTAGTTAGGCTACAGCTGCCTTCACACATGATCAGAAAAACATGCCTTGTTTTTCCTGAATGCTACCAAGAGGTCAGTGAAACCAGACGTCGTGTTTCTGTGGGAGCGCAGCCTGTCGGAACAGAGACGCCGTCACGTCCTTCGTTCCTCTTTATCGTCTGAACGTCAGCTGCTGCTTTCCCTCCGGTTTCACCTCTTTTCACTTACTGTTTGCTTTCTGTCCTACTTTCTACCCACCTATCTGTCTGTCTGTTTGAGCAGCTAGCGCTCTGCTAGCTTTGTAAAGGAATGCACTTTGGTAGATTCAACCAAATGCCCTGGGTGTTAGTCACAACAATGACAACAGTAATAATCATAATAATGATAACTGAGCAGTCTGAGGTACCAACATGAAAAAACAACGTATTAAAACCACTTTATGCTAACGCTAACAGCTCGCATGAGCACCTTCGTGAGGCGCTCAGTGCATCTGTAGCTAGCATGTACAAACGTGCTAGGTGCTACTAGCAGTCAGTAAGCAGTAGGCTAGTGTTAGCTTCACTGTAGAGAAAACATCAGTGCAGCAGCTAGCGGCTGGACGCTAGCGGTCGATCGGCTAGTGTTAGCTTAGCCCTGTCGTCAGCAGTCTGTCCTGAGGCGACAAGTGGCGACAGTTGGCTGATATGTGTCTGTACATTGTGCAGCCATGTTGTAAAACCCCCCCACGCCCCAACACACACACAAACACGTGTAGATGTGAGTGGACATCAGTTTAAAGCTACAGTCTGCGGTTGGTGCGTTGGTCTGCGCCGCCGGCTCTGTAAACACTGTGGAAGCCGATTTCTGCCAGGAAACTAAACGGACGATTAAAACAACGAGTCAGGGTGATACTCAGTCAGATATTCAGATGTTTTATTTTGACCTAAGTCAGTTTTCTTTTCGCAGTGTTAATGAGTGTCAATAAAACATTAACAAAGTGAGATATTGATCGATAGTTAAGCTAAAATCGAACTTGTAAAATTATTTTTTGACGCACTAATTCAATCTTCTTTTCCCGGCAGGACTGGGCTTCCATTAAACACTCTTATTCAGCAGCTGATATTTAAGTTGCATTCAAGACAACTGGGAGAATCAAGTATCCTCCTGCTAGAGAAGGTGCCACAGGGAGCCAAAATGGCCTCCATTTCACAGACTGGATCAGTTCCAAAGTTCTGTCTTGGCTTCAGTGTTGGCACAGTTCTGACCAACCTTCAGTTATTCACTATTTCTTTCCGTTGCCTCAAATGTTTTTTTTTTTGTTTTTTAGCTCATATTCAAATTCATATTTTTTAAAACAGAACTAGTGGTACGATTATTTAACAAGTAATTATTGAGGATGCTAACGTGGAGCTACGTCTGAGCCTCCAGACTCTTCTTGGCAACGACAAAGCTTTCATTCGTCCGCACAGCTACACCTCTGTGTCGTGGTCACACTGCTCTCAGGGCTCAGAGGTCAGAGGTCAAAGGGTTCACATGGTGTCTTTGGGCTTTTGCTGAAACGAACCAGGAGCCAATCAGCACGCAGACTTTGGCCGCTAGAACTCACCAGAGTCTCTGTGACATCATCGGGAGTCGCACCAAAAGCTGATACCGACTGATTTCTCTGACGAGTTTGATAAATATATCAGAGATTGTTGCCATGACATCACACTGTGTGTGTGTGTGTGTGTGTGTGTGTGTGTGTGTGTCGGGTGGGCGTGGCATGGCGTTGAGATACTGAAGGCACAAAGTTACGACTCTCAGCACTCGTCTCACTAAAAAAATTTTAAAAAATTAAAAAACACAATCAACCAACCAATCAAATCTTTAAAAAACAAACAAAAAAACATCAGAGAGGAGCCTCCACCCTTCCTCCTCCTCCTCATCCTCCTTCAGTTACTTCCTGTTTCCTGTCCAGGTCTAGAAGGAGGGGGGCGGAGCTTCCCCTGAGATGGGCGGAGCAGGTAGTGTCTGTGTTTTACATCATCAGTTCTTTCTGTGCATCCCGCCGTTGTCGTCCACCTCCCCGTGTGCTACATCACATCGCCGTCGCCAGATCGATGGAGCACATGACAACGACCTCCTCCTCCTCCTCCTCCTCCTCCTCCTCTTCAACATCACCATCATCATCCTCTTCATCCTCCTCGCAAACTGCTGAGTGTGTTCGGATACAGTTGGTGTGTTTATAGATATACGTGTGTGTGTGTGTGTTTGTGTTTGTGTGAGGGAACAAGCTTTAAGAAAACCTCTCGTAACGTCGACACACACACACACACACACACACTGCTACATACAACACACACACACACACTGCTACATACAACACACACACTCACACACACAAACACACACATTCAAGTATACGGCATGAACTGCACATCATAGTAAATATGTAGATTTGATTAATAAATAGTAATTAAAATTGTAGTAAATAAATAAGAATCATCTCCCCCCCCCTCCCCCCCATCACATTGATAGTTTGTTCTGTCCGTGTCACTTTCAGCTGTTTCAGGCAGAACTGTTCAGTTACTTGTTCCTGCTTCATGATAAAAGCTTTAACATATCAAGTTAACGGGGGGCTTTTATTGTGAAGAAGTGACAGGAACTGAAACGTGGGACAGCAGCGCCAACAGCTGACGAGCTGCTGCTGACGTACGTTACAGTAGCGTCTTGCTAACGTTGCACATCCTGTGTTGATGCTTCATTTTCGGCTGTTCAGTCTTTTTAAACATTTTTTTTTTATAGCCCAAAATGACAAATCACAGCTATCGACACGTCTGTCCTCTTTACTGCAGGAAGGAGAAGAGACAGCTGATCATCACTCTGCTCGTTAATCTGAATTATACGAGTTGAGCATCGAGTCCGTCGGCTCGTGTTGTTCTGACATCTATGAAATGTGAAAATATTGGCGTGTGCTTCATTCTTCACACACACTGATGTGACGGAGCCTTTTCTCCTGATAGTATGAGTTCATCTTTAACGGATATAACGTGCTAACATCCCGTTAGCTTCAGAGCCGGCTGAACGACTTCATGATATGTTCAGTTCATATAGAAATTTAAATCTCTCTCTGTTCCCAGCTACATGTGAGACTAAACCCACCGACCCAGAAGGAGACATCTCTGTACAACCAGCCGACCTCTTCTGACAGTTTGAAATATGACTGATGGCTCAGTTTCTCTGCTCCGGGCCGGAGCGTTCGCTGCAGCTGAGCTCAAGTTACATGAAACATCTTCATTGTTCAGACTGTTGATGTAACCCTTTGAGTCGGATCTCTTCTCTACGTCCATCTACACAAACACGTCTCTGCTCTGCGTCTGAACGTCTTTTTCCTTTTTGCCTGCTACAAATCAAATTATTCTTTTTTTTCATTTTCTTCTTGATCAACATCGACCTATCAAAGTATTTAAAATGCCTCTGAATGATCAGAAGCAGTCTGTCGATCAGTCTTTTAGCTTCAGGTGAGGTTACGACAGCGTTTTACATTTAAGACTGATCAAATATAACACTTAATTTAATTCAATTAGATCCTAGCGTGTCGTTGCTTGTCAACCTGCAGCCACTATTTCATTTTTCTACTTTCAAACAGGAAAGACTTTGGTTTCTAACATGAACAGCCCTTTGACTTCATCTATAAAACTGCCTTTACTCCACCTTCTTCTCCATCTTCTCAGCTCCTTCAGCTATTTTGCGTCGTCAATAATCACATTTGGTTGATTAAATAGGAAACAAAATGTCAAGTCAACACAAACGTACTTCTGGTCTCTTCGAAAACTTAAAAACACATTAAAAATCTAAATCTGTGCTTCGTAAGGCTGGGCAGTGGAGAGCTAACAGGCTATGGCTAAAAGAAGGCTAAGGCTAGCCACCAGACTGCCAAAGAAGGCAAACAGCGAGCCAGCTATAGCTAGCTGACTGATTTAAAGTTTGCTAGGCTAACTGCTAGCCAGTGAAAAGGTAAATAAAGTGACAGCTAAACAGAAACAAATAGCTGTGCACTAACCAGTGGTGATCAGCCAATTAACAGCTGACAGGCACAAAGCTAGCACGCTAACACAGGCTAGCTACATACTGCTAACTATGAAGTTAGCCAGCTAACAGGTAGATGCTTCAGTCCAGGTTGAGTTTGTTTTATTCAAGAAGTAATTTGAGTGAAACGTGACGACGAATGCGCGCCGATGTTCCCCAAACTGACTTATTTCAGATGATATGCGACAAAGATTAGCGAGCTAACCCGTGCTGTTTTGTTGCAGCTGTTACCTTCATAGTATAAAGATTAATCTGACTTGTGAATCTATTGCATGAGCCTACAGATGACTGTAGACGTCACCTCGTAAGACTAAAAGGTCATAAAAAGTAGTTTTTGGTGTCTAATCGATGAATCGATCAGCCCAGCGAGACAGATTCTGCTAAAAACATAAAAAGCCTTGTTCCCTCCATCAGCACCATGTTGTTGTTGTTGTGTGTGTGTGTGTGTGTGTGTGTTTGGAGCTACAGAGCGTTGTGTTCTGATTGTCTGAGCAGCCCCACAGTCATCTCAGACATACAGTTCGTGGTCACTTCCTGTCTTGCTGCTCACAACATAAAACAAGTATTTCAGACAGGACTGAGGATTCTGAACGCACCCCCGTCAGCTCGGCTCTCAGCCCGGCCGGCTATTCTGCACATTTTCACACCTCAACGCTGAGTTTTTGTCCTGAACGCACTCCAACAACGCTGTGAAAACCAGCGTGAAAAAAAACCAAACGCTCTTAAAAACCGGACGGACCGGCTGTATTCAGTTCCTGTTGGCTGCTCACGGCTGCTCGTGAGCGCACATTACGACTCCCACCACAGCGAGCGGGGTGCGTTCACTCTCAGCTGACCAGCTTGGGCAGAACCGTCCGTGGTTGGATGTTTCCGTTGGCATCGGTGATCGCTGCCAAGTTAGTCCTGGTTTTGGAGGAGGAGGACGTGGTGGTTGAGGAGGTGGTGGCGAGTTTGGAGATGGAGGTGATGGCGCCGTCGGTGGTGGTGGGGCCACGTTTGGAGGAGGAGGTCTTTTCTCCCGTGGTGGTTCCTGCTGGCGGCTTGGGGAGTCGCCTCCTCAGCCACGGGTGGCGCAGCGCCTGGCTGGGCGTCATCCTGAGAGCCGGGTCCCACTCCAAACACTGTTTGAGGAAGTCCAGGAACAGCGGGTCGTCGCAGCCTTTCAGCGCCGTGCTCCAGTCCTTGCTGCCCGGCGGGCCGCGGGCCTTCCCTCGCCGTGAGCGGCCGCCGTTCAGCACGGTGGTGCCGTCGGGCAGCGTGGTGACGGTGCAATACCGCGGGTAACCTTTGGACGACACAAAGTTCTTGGCTCTCTTGGAGGCGTCGAGGAGCTTCTGGCTGGGCATGCCCAGGAGCTCGATGATGCAGGAGAGCTGGTCGGCTTCATCTTCGCCCGGTAACAGCGGGTACCCGGTCAGCAGCTCAGCCAGGATGCAGCCCAGAGACCACATGTCGATAGGCATCCCGTACCTGGAGCCTGGAGGAGAGACAAAGACCGTTAAAGACTGAATTCAACCGTCAAAACAATCCGCTGATAAATACTTCACATTCCAGCTGTTCACTATCCGGAACACGCCGTCAGTTAGCAGACTGATGGATTGACTTTATTCCCTCCAGGCAGCGACTGGTTTCAATAGATTTCTGTGAAATGTAGCTCGCAGAGACTTGAAACAAGCTGCAGTCGGATCATCTGCTCCACACATTGAGGTGGTGTTCACACCTGACCCGTTTGGAGATGCTGTTCTGAAACCAGGATTGTTTTAAAGATCAGCTCGTGTGTGAGCGAATGGCTCTCGGCTGCAGGGTTAAACATTCTCGTCTCTCTTCTACTTGAAACCCTGGAGGTGTTTGTTTGTGGTGAAAGTAAATGAACCATTAACAGGATTTTATGGGAGCAGATAATTCATTGTAGCATGATTCAGTGATGCAGCTCAGTGCAGGGATGCCATTAGCCTCCTCAGATTATCTGAACCATTACAAAGTGTGATTGAACAAGGAGCCCTGAATCATATTTATAACTTGAGTCTCAGAATACTGATAAGGCTCATCATCAGCTGTTCCTTTGTGCCACCAAACAACATAAATATACACATCAGAGAAATCGAGGTCTCAGGAAATGTCCCCGCGTTACTCCTCCTGAACAGTGACTCTGGGAGGAAATGATATGAAATGCAGTGAAACCTGGTGTCGACCTCGGCTGTGCTCTGTTATCTTACCCAGGATGACCTCTGGTGCTCGGTAGAACCTGGACTGGATGTAGGTGTAAACTCTCTGATGTTCATAACAGCTGGAACCAAAGTCTATGACCTGGAGACAGATGGACGGGTGGATTAAAAAGCCTTCAGTGGTGCAGAATCAGACGTGCACAGAAAACAGAGGCAGTGTGTTTCCGCCTCACCTTGATTCCGCTGCGGCCCTGCTGCTTCAGCAAGATGTTCTCGGGCTTGAGGTCGCAGTGGATGATGCGGTTCTTGTGCAGCGAGTCCAGACACTGCAGGATGGAGTGGGCGAACTTCCTGACCAGCGGGAGGCTGAAGCCCTGGAACTTGTTCTTCTTGATGAGCTCGTACAGGTTCATGCTGAGCAGCTCGAAGGTCATGCAGATGTGGTTTCTGAAGGTGAAGTTCTCCAGCATGTGGATGACGTTCATGCTCGAGTCCTTGTCCTGCTTCCTCAGGTGCTCCAGGATGCGGATCTCTTCCGCCGCCTGCCGGTGGAAGCGCTTCTCGTTGCGGACCATCTTCAGAGCCACGTGGGTCTGAGACTTGTGGTCGAAGGCCTTCACCACCTTCAGGAGGAGAAACAGGACGCTCTGATTAATTTTACAGCTACGATCAAGCTTCAAATCCACTTTTCAGCTTTGAAAACTCGATCACGTGATATCACTTATATGTATATTCATATGAGCTTGTTCTACGTCAAATATCTGCAGTTTAATCAAGAATTCAACGTGCAGCCGTGGTTTTTACTGTTTTCCAACAATCATCAGCTCCAGTCTATCTGTTGTTGACAGGACGGATTAAACTGTGACACATGGTGGCTTTAAACCATTTAAATCAACAGACGTGACTGTTAATCTTGTATTTTTATAATCCTGACAGCATCAACAGCTTCATGATATTCGTGTTTTAATTTCACACTTTGACTCTGAGAGTAAAAACACTGTGAATGCAGCATCAGCAGTATTCGTGCTAACAGCAGCAGCAGTTGTTACCTGTCCGAAGCTGCCCTTGCCGATGACCTTGAGGACTTCGTAGCGGTACGAGATGTGGTCATGTGGAACGTGGATGTAGGATCCCTGATCGTCGTCGTAGCCGCCGTTGTTGGCTCCACCCATCACCCCCGACCTCTTCTTGGCATTCGGACCAATGAAATACACTGAGGAGAAACGAGTACATGATGATGATTTATCATTCTCATCATCATCAGTGACGATGTGTCTTTAGCAGAGCAGATTAACGTCTCACCCTCGGGGTAGTTGAACACCTCGTGGTGCTCGAATGACGACATTTTGGCCATGAACTGCTTCATGGCCTGCTCCGGGGTCAGCGAGGTGGGCTTTGGCTTGCCGTCTGTCGACTTGTTGGAGGCGGCGCTGCCCTGCCGGCAGTGGTGGGCGGGCTCTGTGGCCGAGGTCTGGCGGTCTGGCAGCGGCAGCCCCGGCCGGGTGGAGCTGAGCGGAGCCAGGCCGTTGGGCTGGGAGGTGAGGACCGGGCGCTTGTTGGTGTTCTCCTCGAACAGCTGGGTGACGTGGACCTGCGACTGCGACGAGAGCTGGACGGCGTCCGACATGGCGGCTTTAGAGCCTCCCTGAGGGTCACAGAGACGAGACAAATGGTTTCACTGATCACGTCTGCTGATCATTCTTTAAATTCAGTGTTTAGTCTATAAACTGTGAGGTGACGACAGCTCACTGAGGTCATTTAAGACCAAACTTAATCTGATCACAAGGAAACGATTTCATTAGATCATCATTATCTCTGATAAAACAATACATCTATTAAAAAAAATCAACACTTGTATTCGGCTTCTTCTTCTCTGATTTTTCCCGTCGCCATCACATCAGACTGTTTACTGATGAGATGGATTGTTTGTGTTCGACCTCTTTAAATACTTCCTGGTACATTGCGGTCCATTTCACAAGAATCTGCCTTAACCTGTAGTGGGCGGGATTAGTCCAGATTTGCTTGTTTTTTTTGTGTAAATATGACTTTTTGAAAAAATGAGGTTTTGTTATTTGGGAGGAAACAAACGATGTGTTTTCACTACTTTAATTACTGTAAACATTCTGCAGTGACTATTTAAATCTCAGCCTGATCCAGTGAAACATAGGCTGAGAATACACATAAAAGAATCAGTAATGTGATTCATATTTAGATTTTGCAAGGTCGCTATTCAAGCTGAGAATCCTCAACAAATGAGCTATAATTATCTCTACTGATGAGTTCTTCCTTTAAAGCTGCAGACTGTTTCCTCGTCTTCCTCCAATCGTTCTGTCACAGTGAGGTTACTTCTGTGTGGCGATGCGTTCCAAAGAAAATGTTATATTAAAACTCTGTTCTTGGCGAATGTTTTCGGTCTGAAAGTCAAAACCCAACAACACAGAAAAATCATTTTAAGTTCCTGAACACAACACGGGAGCCTGAAAGATATCGCGGTTAATTAAAACCACAAAGAAGAACTGACACAGTCTCATTGTGACCGATGGACAAACAGAGACACAGCTGTCTCTCTCTCTCTCATTCTGTTTCTTTGTCTCTCACTCAGTGAGTCACCTCCTGTTGCCGTGGAGACCAGCACACCTGGGCCCTTTCAGATACAGTAACACACACACACACACACACACACACACACACAGTCATTGTTATTTTGTGGTAAAGAGCAGGTCTTTGAACTGAGCTGCTGCTGGTGTGTGTGTGTGTGTGTGTGTGTGTGTGTGTGTGTGTGTGTGCGCATGCTGCTGCATAAAAACAAGGAAGTGAGCCGGGAGAGGGAAAAATCGAAACAATTACACACGTGTGTTTGGTGTTGTCAGGAGAGACGGTGACACATGAGAGCAGAGTGTTTTGATCTGTTGACTCCTCCCTCACCTGGCAACACCTTAAACACACACACACACGTCACACACACACGCGTGCACACACACACACACACAGTGTACATAAAATGACTCAGGCTGCACCTAACGCAGCTCATTAATCTAACAGATACTTTCTCAGCGGAACAATTTGTCTACAAAAGGTCAAGACATCAACCTACTGATTAAACTCTTTATTGATCGACTGATGTTCTGAAAAACAGGTTCCACTGCCAACCAACAGTCCAAAACACAAAAATATTCTAAACTCTGACCCACTGGAGAGAAGAAGTCAACACTTTTGGCTGAAATGTTAAAATGTGATCATCCAAACAGGTGTTGATTAGTTTTCTGTCGATCAACTGATCGATTCATCATCGTTGTTTCAGCTCTAATCGTGACCGAGTGACCGCGACCTCGTTTGTTTTGAGGGCGACACGTCCTTAAGATAAAATCACAATACTTTCAGTCTATATCACAACACACAATATATATTTCAAAACTTTTAAATCTCTTTAAAAGCACTTTATAAATGTAGAATGAGACTTCTGATCAATAATCATCAGTAGAGGCAATATAATGACTGAGTGGGAAGAGACCAGTACAACAGTCTGGTAAAATGACATCATCCTACTGTAAGGCTTTAAAAACAGATGTTGGATATCATGACAGAGTGTTGTGTTTCCTAAAGACCACGTAAAGTCTCACGTTACAATATCACATCGATGGAACACAATCCTGAACACTTCACCTGTGGCTCCTGCTGCTGAAATGACTGACAGTCCTCTGATATATTGGTTATCAGAGGTTATAAAATCTGCTCAGGCCAATATAATACGAGCCACGCTCATTAAATATGTGGCCGTGCTGAGTGATACGGAGCCCAGGAAGTTAATATTAAACTTCATAAAAGCCTCCATTAGCATTTGTTACAGGAAACGCTGCTAATGCTAATAGTCAAGGACATCACTCTGAAGGTAATGGAGTAAATTAATGCTGCATCAGCTCCTTCATACCATTAGTCCAGTGTGTGTGTGTGTGTGTGTGTGTGTGTGTGTGTGTGTGTCCGTCCTTCACACCAGCCTATAAACCAATCAGCTGTTTAAAGCATCCTGGAGCCGAGGGCTATTATTAGCCGGGTGGCTACAGCTGACTGTTCCAGAGGACTGCTGCTCAGGCTCATTGCTTCACAGCGCTAACAGGAAGCTAACAGGCTAACTGCAGCTCGCCATGTCAAAGTACAACCTTTTACAGCCGCCATGACTCTTACACAGCACACGATCATGTTTTATAATGTCACAGCTTTGCCACTCTGGGGGGGAAAAGACCAGAAATAAATACACATGGAAGAAGTTGTGTCTGTAAACACATGTTTTTCCCAACATAACTTGGTATTTGTAGTCCATTTATAACCAAACTTGGACGGAAAAATTAAAACAAACGGAAAGTAATGAGTGAAGTTCGTCATAAAGGAAGTTCAAAGTTTAATGAGATGTTTCAGGCAGGTTTCGTTGTCATTTTGTGAGCAGAATTTTTTGTTGTTCTTCAAGAAAATGTAATTACGATGTTCCAGTCAACATTAATCGTAATATTTTATAAACAGCACCGACCCGATGAGATCAGTCTCTGCTACAGCAGCAGGTTGGTGTCAGGCCCAGGAGGCTCCACGCTTCGTACGCAAACGAAGCTGAGAGGAAGGAAATGACGAGTACTCCAAGTAAACAACACACAACCAGCTCCTGAATGACCCAGATTTCAGAACCACACCAATGTTCTGAAATCCGTAGATTACATTACAGACACACGTGGTGAGCGCCGTCTCTGGGCCTCGACACAGCCAATCACCAGCACTGTTAGATCTTGGCACAACAACGAATGAGACATTTTTCAATACTTGACAGTAACGAGGCAATTCTGTCAGTGCCAGGAAAGTAACAAAGTCTGATATCCAGCCTTACTGGAGACTGCAACTCCACAGTTATTTAGAAAGATGGTGATTTGTTATGTTTTACGGAACAAAGTGAACCAACTGTAAACATTTAATTTCATAATTTTGGGTGAATGTGAAGGAAAAAAAAGGGCTTTCTGTTCCTACATCCTTAGTTCAGATGTGCAGATGAATCACGCTGTAAAATGATTTTAAATCACTTTGCAGTGTGATTCATGCAGAGCTGAGGTTTGTTGCTTCTTGTCCCTTTGGAAAATGTGACTGTTCTACTTTCCGCTCAGTGCTGCAGACGTGTCGCAGTGAAGCAACAAACCTCAAACTTCATTGAGCTTCAACTTTTGTGCCAAAGTTTCACGCGAACGTCAACTTACATCTCAAAACACCTTTACTGTCAAGTTTCAGGAATACAAACTAAGATACGTTTTACCTTCTTCCCCCTCAGTCGCGTCAAACTGACAAAGGCATCCATGTCAAACCAAAACGAAGTCGAAAGAGTTTCTTGACTTGATCATGTAATCAGTAAACAGACCGACTGCACTTACGGGAAGTTCTTTCGTTCCTATAGTGATTAAAGTTCACTACTTTACCCGCGGCTGTAAAATAAGATAAATTAGGGGGTTGTAAACACAGAGTACAAACAAAGATGTGAGTGTGTTCGTACCGTCAGAGGGTTGTGGTTGTTGTTGCGAAGCCGCGGCAGGGCGACAGGTGACGCCGTCTGAGAGCCACTGTGACCCGGGGAGTAGACCGGCTCGCCTACTTTGCCTGTAAACACAAAGATGCAAAGGTTAACTTTTATTGTCTTTTAATTCAGATTAGAAGATTGATATCGGTTTCATTTCAAGGTGTCCAGTATAGTCAGTCAGTGGGTTTACATGCACAGCTTAGTCAGATTACAGCCACAGTTCGACTATGCTACTCAATCAGACAACTGCAATTGTCCGAGTATACATGCCGGTGAGAAAATCGAATTACTGGCCGAAAGCATGTCATACCCCGGTACTCTAGGTGGCGCTGTACCCATTTTAACTAGTGTTAACAGAAACACCTCCGGCTGACCTCTTTACGTCACCAGCTGCCTCGGCATTCAAGAAAGATGGCGTACGAAGAGCGAGACGAAGCTACATCTTTGTGCACTTCGTATATGGTGTACATGATAATTACACAAACTAGGTGCACAATGGCGCTCTTTCTTGCGGTGATTTCGGAGGAAAGTCGCCGCCGCCGCCGTCCATCTACTTCCGGTTCACGGCCCCGGGGAAAAATCTTGCGCCTGCGCAGAACGCAAAATCCGATCCGATCCGCTGGAAACGTATACATGCAGGAGTAATGTGACTTTCAATCGAATAATCTACGTGGTGTAATTCGACTATGAGAAATCCGATCCGGTCCGATTTTAGTCAGACTAAGGTGAATACATGCATCTTAAAGATCCGATCATAGTCGGACTAACACAGTAATTCAGTTTTCTTGAGTGTCATGTAAACGCACTGAGAGATAAATCTAGTGTTTAGCCTAGCTTAGCACAAAGGGTGTAAGCAGCTAGCCGAGCATCATTCATCAGAAGTTGACGAATCGATCTTTCAACAACTTGAAGTCTCGTCTCTTCTACATGTTGCGTCCTGCACGTGTCTCCAGGAGACTCTGTGGTGTTAGCAGCAGTTAGCGACGGAGCGGTTTGCTGACCGCATCCCCACAGTCTTGTCCTCACCGTCGGGTTTCCAGGTTTGAGCTCTCTGATTACCCGGTGATGTTACACTAGAAGCTGACTACATGACAAAGTATCAACCTTTCAGAGTACAAGATGTGTCGATGCCTCCCTTCGACATACCAAATATCATATGACACGACCGCCACAGAAAGAGCTGCTTACATAACACACACATCAGGACCGCGCTCGCCAATCTCCTCAAACATTCGAGAGACAGAATTCCTCCGACCAGTGTGGAGGAGTGTCGACTTGAGGGATTTCACTGAGATCCAACCAGGGTTAGATCAGATATGTTTAGACTGAACACAGACAGATGTATACATAAACAGACAACCACATAGACGCTGACTGACGGGGACGTGGACTTTATTGCCGTCTCTATATAAAGCAGCTTTTGTTAAAGAGCACTTCAGCTGACTGGGAGCTCCGCCTCTTTCCTTTAACGCACCAGTCACAGCTAATCATTAACTCTGTCAACTTCTGTCATCTTTCTGCTGTGATGCATCCGTCAACAAGTATTTCAGTTCTGGCCAGAATCGGATAAAAGTTTAGAAACAGTGTGCTGGATCAGTTTATGAACATAATCTCAGTGAATGTAGGTTTTTGTCTGGTAAATTTACCAGTTTGATCTCAGAGAATATTGTTTCTTGGCTCTACTATTTTGTTCCTCAGAATATTACCCACAAGCCCACAAGGTGCTCAAGGTGCAAATTTATGACCGGGAATATCGGAGGTTTTTTCTTGTAAATCTCAAACTTCAATCTCTGAAATTTGGAGTTTATTTTCAGTTCCGTTATTTATTTATTTTTGTCTACAATGGTTCTTGTTTTCCCTCATAGTAACTGTGGTGGAAAGAAACACCTCTCAGTAGAAGGCCGTCTAGTTTTATAACACTGTTGATGCAAACAGAATCTAATCATTGATTGGCTGGACGTGTGTGACAGCTGTTGTGTCAGACTGCATTAGACGTCGCAGGTGTACCTAATGAAGTGGACACTGAGTGGACAGATTAATTGAGGGTAGGAAGCGGGTGTGACGTGCGCTGGAGGCTGGAGCGGACTGACCCGGGCCGCAGGGATCCGGTCTGGTCTGGAGGCTGTGGCTCCTGCAGGCTGACTCAGTCTAAGGAGGATGAAGGGTTTAATATAGCCTGATAATCCCCGATACTCTGCCTACATCTCTGTCTCTCCTCGTCTGGCTCAGCTTCACCTACTTTAACACGAGAACAGATACAACACAGCGGGGTCAGAGGTCACAGCAGAACACTATCTTCATATGACGAGTATGAAGAGTTCTGTACTATGACCGGCTTCCTTTCAGTCTTCAGTGTTTCATCTATTTTACAACCAAACAAAGTGACCCAGACATCTGGTTCATCCAGCTGTGACACTCTGCTCAACACTGTCTAACTGGGACGACTTCTTCTTCTTCACAAACACTGAGCTTGGCGGACTCGGTCCAACTAGGGCTGATGATTGTTCCTCCCAGCTGATTAGTCTGTCAATTATTGTCTCGACTAATCAATTGGTTGTCAGAAAATCTTGAAACATGTCGATCAGGATGACGTCATCAATAGTCTTGTTTTGTCCACAAACCAGAGACGTTCAGTTTCCCGTCACCAACTAGAGAAACCAGAAAATATTCACATCTAATCAATTAAATTTTGAAACATTTCGAGCACACATTAGCTTTTTAAGAACAAATGTTTGTGGGATTAAACTCAAGTGTCATTTAGAGATATTAAAGATATTAACTTATTCTAGTGCTCCAACTAAGGATTATTAAAGACAGGGTTACTTTATAAAATCAATTAATCTTCTGATTGTTTTCTTTATTAAGCTATCAGTTGATAAAGAAATATCAGAAAGTTTTGCGTCACAGAGCTTAATCGCCAAATTGTCATCAGTCCAAACAGAGAATGTGTTTCTGCAGCATTAATAGACAACTTCAGGCGAAAACATCAAACATTGTCTGGTTCCAGCTTCTTAAATGTGATTTTCTGCTTGTCCTTGTCAGTTCTGACAGCGTGGGAAGAGTTTTTGGGTTCTGGACTGTTGGTCGGACAAAAGAAGCAATATGAAAACATCTATTGAGACTCATCTGAAAACCGTCTGAAAACCAGGTGATTCTGGTCCCTGGATGGTAGATGTTTCACAATTATTTGACATTTTACAGACTAAAATATAAATCAATCAATTCAGAAATATTCAGCGATAATAAAAATGAATATTTAGTTTCAGTCGTAATGAACAGTACTGTCTGGAACAGCTGGAAACATCTGTAACAGAGTTTGCTTTATTATAAAAGGAGTAAACAGAAATCTGGGGCTTTAGATAATATTGTTGTATTTTTAGGTCACAGTACATGATGTATCTCAATGTCTAAAATCTCCTTAAGCACTTAAAAATCCAACATCACGACATGCAGCCTTTAAAACCAGGAAACGACCACATATATCACCATATAACGATCTCCAGTATCTACCATGATCATGATATCTAGCCTCATATCAGTGTTATGATATACATCAATTAAGCGTTCTGCTGCAGACCCTCACAGGCCACCGTCCGTCCAGCTCCCAGCAGCTTCCTGTGTTCGTGCCGGTCGGAGCAGACAGATGGTCTCTGCTGCTGCTCTGACTCTAATCTGAATGCTCTCTGTAATCCTGCTAATGAGGACGACTCGGATCACATTCAACCACTGCAGAACCACGCCGCAGCCCGTCTACAGGCTCTGAACCCGCTACATGACAAAGATCACAGAAACACAGCGAACAACAGCCTCCAGACTGCATCCAGAGCTGGACCCAAAGAGCCGACGCAGCACAAACACACTGCAGTAAAACAAAGAGCCTCTAATGCATCATGATGCTGCTAATGACCGCGGCCACGCCAATCAATCAATACGTTCTGATCTCTTATCAATACACAAGCACTTCAATCAGACCATCAGACCATCACAGAAGAGATTCTCTGATCAGACGAGAGGTTGACTGAAAGAAAACAACATTTTTGATAATTGACTTTCAGCAATTATTCAAGCAAATACCAAATATTTTCTGGTTCCAGCTTCTCAGAAGCAAATATTTACAGTTTTTCTCTGAATATCTTTTAGTTTCGGGCTAATAAACATGTCACCTTGGGGTTCGGCACACACGGCAGACATTTTATAGGCTACATTATTGATCACTACCAGGAAACATGCCTGCAGCTTCACTCCAGCTGCTTACAAGCTGCACATGTGCAGGTTTATGTCTCTGAAAAGAAATATGTCTGCATTGTTTTACTATTTTCAGACTTGCTATAGACTTAATGATAAAGTAAGGATCAACAGTCAGATTGAAAATTTTTATTTAACGCCAGTGTTTTGATAATTGATTTATTGTTTCAGTCTTCTTTGGGTTTTGGATTTTCAGATGTCACTTTGTACTCTGAGAGATTGTGATGAGCATTTTCTTTGGTATGTGATGGACTAAATCATTTATGGACTAGTCATTGAAATAACTGGCAGACTAATTAATAATGAATATGATTATTGGTATTCATTTATTATATATCATGTCAGATATTTCTTCTTTCATCTAATCTCCTCTCACTCGAAAAACAACCAAGATCATTAAAGAGACGTACAGATGAATATCATGACATCATCTCTGAAGGCTGGCAGTTTATTCTCATTTTACCGTATATGTTTTCATTTTGCACAAACTTAAATGTGACCCAGAGACGTTAGCGAGTCTGATACTGGATTAGACTTGACTGAATTAAAGTGTTGGTTCTCGTCCTCTCAGCCCCTCGTGAGCTCTACAGCTCTGACTAACAGGTTTTTCATGTTCCATAAATCTGTTCATTATTTCCTGATTCAGTTGTTGACCTATAAAATGTCAGAAAATGGTGAAATGCTGTTTTCTAAATCCCAAAATAACGTCTGCAAATGTCTTGTTCTGTCCACAAACCAAAAGATATTTAGTTTTCTGTCAAAGAAGCAGAAAATATTCACATTTAACAAGCTAAAAGTTGACAACTAACTGATCATTGCAGCTCTAATCAGCTCTGCAGCACACGATGCCTCTGTTGTCTGCTCGTACAGTACAAACTGAGGTCTATACTGGAAAGCACATGCAGTATTCCTCCTCCGCTGCGAGCCTGACAGATGCACGCTAACAGAGTGGAAAAGCAGCGTGCTAAAAGTGAACTTGACACCGAGCTGGAGATGCCGGAGAGCCGGCGAGCACGCTCGGCATGCTGCTCGACAGGACGAGTGGGAAAATGTGCAGCAACGTGACCGCACAGATGCAGCGCCGTGACACTCCGACAGAAACTAACAGAGGTGCAGAGTAAAAAAAACAACCTGACCTGCAGAGCACAGAAAGTGACCTGGATATTAAAGGTGAGGAGATTCCAACCACAAAGTAACTCTTGTAGCACGTCATCCTGCTGATACTTTTATTTCTGTCCCTCGTGGCGCTAGGAACTACAATAATCAGAATTCAAGGTCTTGAAGCTAGTACGAATCCTCAGTACTCTACAAATTAAGTTTGTGAAACAGCCTTTTCTCTCGTCAGTAACGAGAAAGGCTGCGCCGATTTCAAGACCCAAACAGACCGGTGATACCAAATATCACCACTAGATGTCACATGAGACTCAGCCGCTCTCGGGAGGAACATAACGAGCCAATGAATGAGAGTGTAGCAGCATCACAGTCCGTCAGGGCAACTGTTACACTTTCTATTGTAATTTCTCACAACAATGACACACCTTGTCACCTTGTCGAAATTAAATAGGACGTCAGCTGAGTGAAACTGGGGAAAGGATGACAGGTCAGAAAGTCAAGTATGTGAATCGTGCAGTTTTGCACAACACAATCCTCATAATGTTTCACAACAAAAGCCTTTCTATGAAATAAACTGGTTTCTTGAAACAGATACAGGAAATGTTGAGTTTGTATTGGGAGCGGATAAACGATGCTTTTAACTACAGGCTATAAAAACAGTGGCCGTCTCTGTCTGACACTGTGTACACGACTCCTAACTCTTGTACAGCATAATAAGACATAGGCTAAGCACAACCTGTGGAGCTGAGCTAATCAGTTATCCCAGGGCTACTTGCTAACTAGCCACATGCGGCTAGTTCTCTCAACCTGATAGTCACGTAGTAACCTGATGAGTTAGCACAAAATCAAACCAGCTAAATCTTGCACATCAGACACGACAAGCAAAACCAGAAACCTCAGGTGGTTTCTGTGTTTCGTCAGTGAGCATGAGTCTTGGTAGTTTGCAGCGAAAGCGTGATAATGGCTGTGTTGTGCAGTATGTGCCCTGCATTAATGTTAGCTAGCCATGGCAATGTTAACGTAAGCTAGTGCGAGCAACTATCAGGGTGCCATCTGTCCAATTCATACTCAACAATAGGGGGCAGCATATCACCAGAATAACTGCTACCTGCTGCTAACTGTAGCTGCTGTTAGCTCAGTTAGCAGTGCAGCTATGAGCGGGGGGAGTATTGTTGTTGTTTACATCGCTATGACAGGAGCTTCGTACCGTGAAGTTAACATTGCTCTGCTTCCCCTTCACAAAAAGCCTATGAGATTTTTTACTTGGATTTTGGATTATTGCTGAAAATAATCTGCTTCAAACACAAGTTAATGATACTTAGGTTGTGTTCATCAAGATAATCTCCACAAGGAACGCCACTTTTTATAAGTGTGAGTTAAATCTCTAGCAGTAAAAAGCTAATGTTAGGCTATAAACAGACGACATCACGATCACATGACTCTGTAGTCTCATTTAGACACTTGCCAGCAACCGCTAACTGTTTTTAGCAAACTGTGGAACATTTACTGATGGATTTTATGGCAGAACAAAACATGTACATATATTACAGACCTTATTTCAGGGAGAAGTTAAGACGAGGGAACCAGACCAACACTGCAAAATGCTAACTGAAATCTCACTACTGCAACAATCTATTGCTAAGTGACAACCGTCTCCAACCAACGAAAACATTCTATATTTACATTTAAAACATTAGACATATATCACATAGCAACACGATGCTAGAAACCCCAAAAGAACAAAGTAAATGTCTTTCTAGTGGCATAAATAGAAACATTAGCAGTGTGAAGCTAACACAAAGCTACAGGAGGAATATTAGCTCCCTATATGAGCTTTAACAGTCCTGGGGAGCCTCAGTGTGTGTTCATCAAGCTCATGTATGGTACAAAGCGTTTCGTTGTGTCATATTTTTGAGCTGAGAGCCTCAAATTATCCATTATAGAGACGTTTAAAGACCAAAGAGAGGCCAACTGACCTCTGACTGAACTGAACACAAGCTTTATTTCTGTCTGCCGAGCTGGAGGCCAGAAATTACCCAGCAACCAACAACACACACACACACACACATAGACACACACACACACACTAAACAACAGCAAATAGCATATCTAACATGACACACAACCCCAAGAAACGCGGATCATATCCAACAGTCAGCAGTGATCTGGTGCTGATCTGCAGGCTTTCACACAGCAGGAACATGTTTGTGCTGCTGCTGTCACCTCTCATCTGTTGGTTAGCTAACGCTAGCTAAAAATAAACCTCACAGACAGGGGGGGAAGACGTCTGGAGCAGCCCCCAGCTTGGTTGCTTTTACTCGGCTTGTTTTGTCCCTTCGGACCGCAGCTTGTCTTCGGTCTGTCCGTTGTAAGATTAACGTTACAGATAATTCAATGAGCAGAGACAGACAGACGAGCTGTTTCTATTCCTGGCTGTTAGCTAGCACAGCTCGCAGCCCTTCCCTACACTTGTTTTCTTCCGTTTCTAACTCATTACGGTTTCATTTACACGGGATTAAACAGAGCGAAATCACAAGCAGGGGATCAGCGGTGTGTCCCCGCAGCACTGGCCGGGCTCAGGCGCCCTGCGACCGGCTAAAAGAGGCTGTGCTCACCCGTCGGGAGGACCGAGGTTCCGGGCTTCTTGGTTAACATGGCGGCCGCTCCTCTCCTCTGGACACAGACGGACAGGACGCCTCCTCTTCCTCCATCTGCAGCTCCTCCTCTTCCTTCTCCCTACTCCTCCTCTTCTAATCCGTCTGTTCGCTAACTCCTTCAGACAACGGGAGGACTAAAATAACTCCTGCTTGGCCTTAAATTCGCTGTTTTTAACGCGCAGATCTTTTCCTTTTCTTCCTGCGCACGCACACCAGCCGTTAGTATGGAAGCCGAGAGAGGCCACAAAGAGAACATACTGATTAAACACAACATCCTCTGCTAGATTATTATTATGAGATAAAACAAAACAAACTCACTAAAATTATGAGTAAAATGAATTATTATTAGATAACATCCGATTTAATGAGATTGAAAAGTGACAATTATGAAAACATAGGGTGAAAACTATGGGATACATTGTGACTTTTGTTCTCATAATTTAAATTCTTTATTTAAAATTTATTATTTTTAATTTAATAATACTGACTTTTTGTCTCTTAATTATACTTTGCTCGCATACATTCAATTTTTCATCTGATATTGATTACTTTCTATCAGAATATTGATTGTTATCTTATCATTTCGACTTTTCATCCCCAAATTATGAATTTTCTTCTTAAAAATATGACTTTTTACCCAAAAATGATAACTTTAATCTTTGTATTTCTACTTTTCATCCAATATTATTGACATGTTATCTCATAATTCGGACTTTCTATCTCATAACTATAACTGTTTATCTCATTTTAATTTTCTTTCGTAATTTCTCATTTTTATCTGATATTGATGACTTCATGACTCATAATTATGACTTTTCATTTTTTGTTTGCCTTCTATCCTTTCTTTTTCTGTGATTTTGCCTGTTTTATGGCATTTTCTGTCAGGCAGCCTTCTTGTTTTAACTCATCACTTACAATGTATGTTGATATTTCTTAATTTATACTTTATTAATAAACTTTAATTAATAAAAAAAAAAAATCATTTTCATTTAATTGTCAGAAAAAAGCTATCTTTTAAAGAAACATTTAACTTGTATATATTTATTTGACTTTATCACACAGTTCCCTAAATAAACCTTTACCATTAATACAAATATAAGAAGCCCACAGAATGTTAATTAAGATTTTATTCTAGTCTATGCAGAAGCTTAATGTTCTAGGGGCTGTATATTTAAGTAACCCTACATTATGTTAGATTCATAGCACAGTACACCACTGCAGCAGGTAACACATGCTCATGTTTCAGGATGAAGTTGTTTTCATTTGATATATTGTCTTGTTTCATTGTGAATGTTTCCTGATGTGTTTCTGACCCCTGCAGTCTGTTTCTTGTTCTGCTCTGAAAGGAGAGTTTCCTCCTTGTTAGCAAACAGCTGTTGAAACATCTGACTGTACAGCTGCGACATGCTCCACTCTGTTCAGAGTAACATGATTACTGAACCTGCAGGAAAAACCACATCAACCAAACTGAAGCCTCACACCATGGAGCCAGACTAAGTGCTGCTAAATCAAATGATACTCACCACCTTGGTCCCAGAGAACAGTGTAAGATGCTCAAGGTGCAGCAGAGCCGGGCGGTGTTCTGCACCTCCAGCTCGTCCAGCAGCTTCCACATGAGGACATCGTCTCTCACAGTGTGTGGGTGTTTGTGTGGCTGCCTGGAGACCAACAAGTTGTTTACATCAGAGTCAGCTATAGTCCTCCTCCTGGGCAGTGTTTAGATGACAGTAAAGTTTGTTCAGTCTGTGTGTGTGTCTGTGTGTGTGTGTGTGTGTGTGTGTGTGAGTCTTATGTAAGTCTCTCTGTAATTTAACTAAAAGCTATGAAACCTGAAACTACACACACACACCGACACCCACACCCCCACCCACACACACTAGCTGCAGTAACTAAATAAGCACAGATTACCACACCTCTTTTTTTCCAGGTAAAACCAAAACACTAAGGATTACTGAGAAATGATTAGTTTTTTTTTTTATCAGATCGCAGATAAAATGAACTGATTATAAAAATGCACTACTCGGGCTCTAATGCAGCAATCAGCAAATTAACTAGCAACTACAGTTATTAAATACACCTTGAGGAGAAAAAAAGTCAATTTGAAGAGTAAATGTAAAGTAGCAGAAAATACAAATACTCAAGTAAAGAAGCCTGAATTGTCCAAACTCCATAAAACATCAGCTCAGAGACAGTTGTATATAAAAGGGGAAAAAACTCAAGATTGATGAAGAAAAACCTTTTTAATAACAACTTAATGTAAAC
This sequence comes from Sparus aurata, assembly GCF_900880675.1. Taxonomy (NCBI): domain Eukaryota; kingdom Metazoa; phylum Chordata; class Actinopteri; order Spariformes; family Sparidae; genus Sparus; species Sparus aurata. The sequence continues at coordinate 23,317,667 of NC_044200.1, read as the reverse complement.
ATAACGTTATTATTAAAAAATAAAAATGTAAATAATAAAAAAAAAAACTTTTATTGTGAAAGATTACTATGACCGGAAGTCATTTCCTCACCGTGACCGGCGGTTATTTGCAACAAACTCCGTAATGGCGGCCGGACGAGGGGAGTTTTTTCGGAGTTTGTTGGAGGGCCTGGAGAGGAAACCCGCCCAGCCCAATCATGGGAGAGGAACAGCGGCGGGTCCGGGTCGTGGGCAGTCTATTCCGGGTCGTGGGCAGTCTGGTCCGGGTCGAGGACAGTCGGGTCCTGGTCGAGGACAATCTGGTCCTGGTCGTGGGCAGTCTGGTCCGGGTCGAGGACAGTCTGGTCCGGGTCGAGGACAGTCTGGTCCGGGTCGAGGACAGTCTGGTCCGGGTCGAGGACAGTCGGGTCCGGGTAAACGACAGACGGGCCGCAGGCAGAATAAGAAGAAGCAGCCAAAGGCATCACTGAGCTCCGTTAGCGGGAAAGATGGCAGGTGACGGGGCGGATAGCACCGCGTGAAGCCGGGGCATCACAATAACGTTAGCTAGGCTACATGCTAACGTTAGCTACATTTCCGCCACCCCAAAGAATCAGCTACATTTATTAAATGTTCCTTACAAGCATGTGTTTTTTTATTTTTATTTATTTGTATCCAGAACACAGAGAGAGGAAGAAGATTTTCCCCAAACTTTTCCATCCAAGGAAAACATAATGGAAAGGTAAGTTAGCTAACATCAGCCACAATAATTGGACAGAATGACCCTTTCCTTTAATTTACTAAACTGTGTGTTTAGTATTTAAACTTAAATAATTGCCACAAAGACTTTTGGTAGTTTTGTTTCTCTGGATCCAGCGGTGTCAGTTTTACCTGCTGTTGGCAGTCAATGATTAGCAGTTAGCTCTGTTAGCAGCGACCATCAGTTGTGTTGTAAAATTTAATCATCCATAAAGATCATTAATTAAGTATTCTGTAAAAACAATCACAACATCACCTTTTGACCATACCATGCAGCCCTAATACAATACACCGATATTGATTTCTAATGAGTAATTTATTGATTTTACAGAAATATCTGGGTGGTAAATAAATGTAGTTTTTTTCTCAGAAATTCTCAAAATTAAAGCCACTTTCTATTATTACACTTGACAATGAGGACAAACCTCTTTTTATTGGATTTGTGTGGTTTCTCTTGTTTTTATGATAAAAAAAAAGAGAAAATCTGCATTTTACTGTAGCTTCCAGGTAATTTCACCAATTGACTCAAAATAAATACCAGATTGCTTCCTGTACTGGTCGAATGACACACACCTGTCTTTTTAAAGTTGGATTTTTAATAGTTCTTCTATGTTCTTAATATAATTGAGAAATTATTCAGGAAATAACCAAGTCAATGAACAGATGTTGACACAGTTACTTAATTTTAAGGAGCTTGTTTTTCTTCAGGCTGCCGTGTGAGATCCTGACTAAGATCCTGTCGTACCTGGACGCGTCCTCGCTGTTATGTATCAGCCACGTCAGCAGGCTCTTCCACTCACTCGCCAACGATGAGTAAGTCTGACGGAGTCGACACAGCCCTCATGTAGAAAGAGTATTTCAACCAAACGGTAGTTTACCGGACAGGATTTTGTAAGACTGCTCAACTAATTCTGTGTATTTTTCTTTACCTTTTTGATAAGCAGATCAGAACAGAATTACGTCCAGAATATTTTTGTAATGATGCTTTAAAGGCTAAAACATGGACACTAAGACTTGTGTCCACAGTTAGTCTGCACCTTCTTTCACTGTAGTATCATGTGGCAGAAGATTTACATGTCAGAGTTTGGGACTCGAACATGGAGGCCGAAGTCGGTGGATAATGCAGCGCCGAAGGATGACCCGGTGGAGGTGGAGGATCGGTCTGCAGGCAACTGGAAGAAGCTGTACTTCAGGACCACAGCTGGACATGAAATGACCAAGTGGAGGAGAGAGCTGAGAGAATACAGTCCCTACACCGGGCTGCCCAGACAGACGGAGTGGGTCCTCAGGTACGAGAAGCAGCCCAGTTCTGGTTTTAGTGGTGCTGTTCTTCCTGTGTGATACACAACAATGACTTTGCAGTATGAAATCTACTGAAGGTTCATGGTAACTAATGCCAGATTGTTTATCACCTGCATGATTAATCAGATTCTTACTCCCCTTTTCACTTAGTCGTAGTAGTTACCATGATAAAGTGTCAGGTTAACATATCGTATATTTGAAAAAGCTGAAACCACTGACAAACCTGAATATCAGTCCCATCCGGTTATTTTAGCACCGTGTTGTTTTTTTTGTTTTTCCAGAAACATGAATGTGAGCTGGGAGCTGACGGTGACTGATTGTTTGGGACGGGAGATCACACTGGAGCAGAGCCGAGCGTACTTCTTCGAGTCCTCTGTGATCATCTGCTGGAGTGAAGGCAGCTTCCCCAGATATTATCACATCCACAACATCCAGCTGCACGGAGTCCGGAAGGAGCGGCTGAAGAGCCCTGAAGTCAGGAAGTAAGACACTTCTCCTCTACAATGCCTCGTCCCTTCCACCAGCACACCTTCACCACTCCTTCCTCACCCTCTCCATCAGGTCTGCCTGGCGTTCTTTGATATCAAAGCTGGAGGTAAAGTCTCAGTGTGTCCGGCTCCTCGGCAAAGACAAGCTGGTCAGACTGCTGCATCTGGCGCCTGGCTTCATCATCGGTATCTGGAGGGTAAATGTTGAACAGAAAAAACAAACTATTCTAGATTTCTTTAGACACATTTTGTTTAAACTCAGCCTGACGTATGTGGAGTCTCTGGAGCGTTCTGGATCCTTTCTAGAATTGAGTAATTGATTTTGAAATGTTTGTAGGGTCAGCAGAGCGTTGCTTTCATCATGGCCAGCCTGCACTTCCACAAGTTGGTGGAGAAGAGTCTGCTGGGATCTCCAGCCTGGTAAGTTCACCTCTCATAAATATCAGACTGACAAACAAACATCCAGTTTGTCTTCAGAACTGAATCGAAGTGCTCCTCAGTTGAGTCAGGATCAGAGTGGTAAGTCGAGAGCTCCCTCTGCTGGTATCATCATGTCACTGCAGCTTCATTAACAAATGTTAGATTGTTTATTTGATTTGAATCATATAGAAACAGCCAGTTTGTCCAATAAGGGGTAACATTTAGGAGTGGAAGTTTTTGTCACATTAATGCTTTGTTTCAAAAAGAAGCTACAAATAATGCTGATTTTTAGTCATTTAATGTATTTTTTTCTTGATTTATCGATAGAATGTGTTGATCAGTGTCTTTTCAGAGTCCTCAAATGTCTTGTTTTGTCCACAACCCAAAGATATTCAGTGTACTGCTACAGAGGAGGAAAGAAACCAGGAAGTAATCAGATTTGAGAAGCTCAGAGATTTCTTTACTCGAAAGGAAATGAATTGACCAAATAGTCTTTTTATTAAATATTTGGAACGTAACTGATTAATCATTGCAGGTCTAATTTATGTAATGTTACAACACATTTCATAATATAAGAAATAAGCATTTACAGCTTTTTAAATTTCAAAACAAATGTATCATATCAGTCTTACTTAGTCAGTGTTTCATTTGATCAGTGTTTCCTATATCAGGGGACACACGAGTACTGTTACTGCAGCAGCTGCTGTTGAATTTTAAATAAATGTTATTTATTAAATGACACTTGTAGAAGCTCTGATGTCATCAAAACTGTGTTGTTCAATCCTTCTACAATTTTCTCTGCAGTATTCATCATCAGTCTGTTCAGGTTTTCCTCTGGTCTTCATCCTGTTTGTCCCTTCCTGCAGCCCGTACTATGAGCCCGAGGACCTCCCACCTGCAGATAACTCGGACCCTGAGTTTGGTCTGCACGGCTACAGTCTGCACTTCGTCCTGCACAACACCGGCACTGAGATCATGTTGGGACACTTCCGCCAGCTCTCCTTTTGCACAGGTAATCTGATTACAGAATGCAATCTGGTCAATAGATTTTCATTTTTATTGAGGTTAAACTGGTTAAAAAAGAAAATAAATCCAGATTTAAAAGCAAATGTCTTGACGGAATCAACTGCTGGTTTTGGTGTAAATACCTAAAGTTTGATGTGTCGCTCTGATCAGATCAGATCAGCCGCGGACTGTTGGAGCTGAGGGTCATCAACAAGAACAACTTGTCTCAGCACAGGTCGCTGTCTGGAAACATCAAGCTGCCCTGGAAGACCGAGTTTCTGGAGGGCTCAGTGGAGGTACATCCATCCAAAACCACAAAGACATTTCAGACACCAAAAACACAATTGTAACCAGTCGCATCAGTGTGTTGAAATGTGCTTTTAAAATGTTTAAATCGCTGCCCTTCACGTAAAGCTGGAAACATGCTGAGTGGGCTTAGCTTGGCTCTGTCCAAAAGGTGACAACCTCCACCTATCAGCACCTTTACAGCTCACTAATCATATCATATGTCATATGTTATATCTGTGTTTTTCTACTTCTCTCAGATATACACATAAATGGCGTAATATTTAAAAAAAATAAACATCTAACATCTAAAATCTGTTTTCTTTTATAGCTTGGAAACTATCCAGTGTTTTACACACGTGTTCTCGAAGTATCAATACATCTGTCAACTTTGAATCAATCATAGACAGTATAATTGCATGTAGTGTTAGCAAACTAGCTGTGTGATTAGCAGTTTTCGTCTTGGGAAAAATAACTGCAGGTTAGTAAGTGAACATCCATTAGTTCTCATTATAAACTGAAGACAACTCAGGAGAGCTCAGCCTGCTGCCTTACGTGGATGATGTACGTAACTGACGTAGCAGTTACCTATAAACACTTTGGTCCACACAGTCTCTGTAACGAAGGAATTCACACCACAACCAACCAGTTAAAGTTAAATGCAGCAGTAAACTGATGCACAAATCTGCACTAACTGTGGTTGAAGACGTCTGTTATGATTGCGCTTTGACTCGGCCGTGTGGGGAAGGAAGGGGTCACATCCCTTTATTTTTCTTTTAAAGCTCTGATGGTTCTTTTTTGCGCTGCGTAGAACTGCTGCATCATAACGCTGACACTGCTGGACGAGTTCCAGAAACCCTTCTGGTGCGTCAGCTCGCCCATTTACATCACGATGGCGAAGAATTCGCCGTCCTCCAACTACAGCGGCGAGCACTTTGTGATGGAGTACCAGAACGCAGAGGGTAAGGTGAAGATGAAGCTGGTGTGGTTGAAGGAGCAGAAGCAGTTCTTCCTCATCAGCCTCACTGTCTATGTTTCAGTTTTCAAAGTCAACAAACGCTTCAGCCGACAGTACTGAAGCTTGTGTCAGTGACTTTGAGTAATTCCAGTGTTTCATCAGTTGTTTATAAAATGTCTTACTTTGTTGTGTTTGCACGCCCTTGTTATACAGAAGCTAAATGTATTGAATCAATGTGTTAGTTTCAGGAGTTTGAAAAGAAATTCAAACATAACTTTAGTAGAAAAGCTTCTCAAAGTCTTTGTTGTTTGTATTTTATAATACAGGCTGTTGTTTTGTTTCTTTTACACGTTTACAAAGTGCAATATGTAAATGGCAGTGATGAGACTAGATCCTGAAAAAACGAGCAAACCACTGAATATTAAGTTCATTTAGAATTTCAGTACTTATTGAGTTATATTAATTTCAGTAAGTTGTTTTAGTCTCAATCATGGCTGAATTTCATGTGACTAATAAACAGCTCTTTAAAAAATAAATCTGTAAAAGTTGAACATTGCTTATTATTAACCATCGTTAAAAATATACATTTTCCACCATTGGCGACTTTCCTGTTAACGTTTTGTTTTGTTTTCATGCGTATCGGTTTGTTGGTTGAATTGACAGTTAGGCTTAAATACAAACTACTGAAAGAATTTCCACAAAACTTGAATGGAGGATGGATCTTGGCCCAGAACAGACCCCAGAAGGTATGGATCGAGGATTTTATAATATATTTATTATTTATCAGCTTGTTCTCATGCAGCAAAGCATAGATCTTGATTTATGTATTTAGGTGGCTTGTATCTGTAAGTAAGTACAATTTGATGCAAATACAAATTTGGATCTAGTGAATTTATATTTGTTTTATCTAAATACATTCACCATTTGTATTTTAAATGATAGATGATTTCTGATTGGAAAACAAATTACCAGTCTGATCAGTGTGATTGACAGGAAAGGTAATCACAGGCAGAGTTTATACCACCATCATTAGTACAGGTCTGAGGAATCAGGAGTCAGCAATTGACCCTCTGAGGATACAGCCTCATATATTGATACGTTTATTTTCATCATATGAACTTAACTCATCTTTATTCCTCAACTATAAAGTCTAGTAATCATTGTCAGGTCTTGCTGTTAGTTGTCTCTTCCCTCTGATTGATTCTTTGTCTGTTCCAACAGATGCATCGGAAATATTTCTCAGGATTGTCCAGTAGTTTCTTTAAGTCACCAAGATGTACTTGCTTTCCATCACCACAAGAGATGACATTAGGACTGGATGTATCAGGATCCAGAGTAACATCCACTGCGAACCACTGGACCCTCTTTGGCTCTTCCTTCTTTTTTTCATAGTCTGGTGGCCTGAGGTCTAAAACAGAGATAGACGCACCATTATTATTTATCACGATAGAGGTTAAAACCTAAAGTGAAACTCTAGCCAAAATGCAATGTAGGCATTTTTTGTGAATGTGTATGAGTCAAACCTTCGTGTATAAGCATAATTACGATGGGCACTTTTACGATAGCATCAAAATCTCTATTTTTAAAACACTGAGAAGGCTCGACACAACATGAAACTTTGCTCGTAGTATCACCAGGGTCTCTACACATGAACACGAGCATTGAGAACATTGTTTGTGTACACAGAGTTTACTAAAAAAGTTTTTGAACAACTCACGTTAGCAGTTGCTCGCAGTCGTCCTGCCAGCCGAGAAGTATCGATCTCCGAATGCGACGTAACATGGAGGACAGTTAAGGTGGAATGCTACTGTCGTCCTATCCACGCGAGATCTCACGTGACTTTTCTGGCTTTTTGATTTTGGCAATATTGTTTTTCGCTAATGACAAAACAACAAATTATCCTGCATTTATATGGAACTAAGCTTTAGGAGCGTTCCACCTTAACTCCATGAGACATGAGTTGTTCAAAAACGTGTTCTTCAAGTTCTCAATGCTCGTGTTCATGTGTAGAGACCCTGGTGATACTACGAGCAAAGTTTCATGTTGTGTCGAGCCTTCTCAGTGTTTTAAAAATAGAGTATTTGATGCTATCGTAAAAGTGCCCGTAGCACTCCCATTGAAAATGAGTTTGACCCGAAAACGAAAATACGGTAAATCTTAAAAGTGCCTCTTTCATTATAATTATGCTTTTACACAAAAGCTTGAATCGGGTACATTCACAAAAAAAGCCTAGGTTGCATTTTGGTGAGAGTTACGCTTTAAATGAATAGTTTGACATTTTGGCAAATATGGTGATTTACTTTCTTATCAAGAGTGAGATAAGAAAATTGGTATTGTGCTCGTATCTGTCTTACAAATATGAAGCTGCAGCCGGCTAGCTTAGCTTAGCATTAACATTTTAACAGTAGAAAACCTGACCATGGCTCCGTCAAAAAGAAACGAAATTGACCTACCAGCTGCTCTTAAAGCTCACTGATTAACAGGTCATATCTCTTTCAGTTAATACGTTGTTAAAATAAACAATAGCTTGTGACTTTACATGAGATATGATTGGGACTATTTCTTTGACAGTTGCAGGGACTTCTTGGGCCTCCTTCAGACCCCCAGTCCAAATATTTTTGGGGGCAAATCCATGTTGTATCCAGATTGATCTTAAAAAATATGTAAAACAAAAAACAGCACGAAATGTGATTTTTGCAAGTCGGATCCAAGTCACATTAAGGGGTGGTTTGAAATGTGATTACAATCAGATTGAACAGATCTTAGTCCAGCTGCTTGGAATTTTTGAAAAATCTTTTGTGTCACATGCAAAACGATAAACCATCGCATATGGTCACAGTCACGAGCGCAGTTTCAGCTTCCGCTTCACCACAGTGGTCTGGCTCAATGCCTGCAGCACTCAAGCTTAACCTCCATTTTCCTGTCACTCATGATCAAGACCCTGAGATAACCTAAGAAACTCCTTTGCTTGGGGTAGGAGCTCACCCCCCAATAGAGGGGGCAATCCACCGTTTTCTGGCAGGGATCCATGGTCTCAGACTTGGAGGTACTGACCCTCATCTAAACTGGATGGATTCACCTCAGAATTATTAATCTGCCCTTCATGATCTTTTAGACATTTAACTTTATACTTAGTTGCTGACATTTTGCTCCCTTCTTGAGCTTCTTTCAATTTAAAAGTGTATTTTCTAGTTGTGAAACCAGTTCACCAAGAGTAAAGATTTTTTTAATGATATTTTTATTGATAGAATAGTGTTATGTGCATTGTACAATTCGGAGTATTTAGATCTTAATTTTACCATCCCCCAATTTACCTTTTGGGTCCAGACAGGAGCTCTGCAAACTCTCCACCAGGTCGTTCCTGCTGATCTCCTCTAAGACCTTCATGGTTTCTGTTATGGCTCCAGTGCCGCCATACTTCTGTGCCATTAGATCCACTGTGTCCTGCCTATCTGCCTTCTCCAGCTGAGCTGTTGAGATGCTGGATATCTCGTCCTGCTTTAGGAACCACTTGAATTTCTTGAACTCATCATCTTTTAATTCTTGCAGTGTTTTCCAGAGATTTACCAACGGTTTTCCCATTTTGGCTCCCTGCCACAGGCTTCCTGTGAGGTAATTATGTTATCAGAAAATCAGTTATTACTAGAAAGAAAAAACATTTCCCCAACTTCAAAGAGTCTTCTACAGAATCAAAAAGGATACAAAGTACACCACCTATTGCAATTTCTACTGCATCTCATTGAGCAGAAAAAAACTAGAGATTAGAAATGCACAAACTCACCAAGCTGAATTCAGTATCAGGTTCTTCAAATGTAGAAAGATGAACAATCCAGTAAAAATCTAACACTCAGTATATTACACCAAAAGTTAACTTGAGTTTCCAGATTAACTTTATGATCTTCAGTCAAGGAAAGTCGGATGTCTTATGTTTCTTGTGTTCTGTTCTTGTGTCTTCTCTTTGTGTTAAATTTCCAGTCTCACTACCCTCTTGAAAAACTTAATGTCTTCCACGAGCCTCCACTTGTCATCAGCGTTTTGTTTTTTTTACAGCCCTCCCTCCTTTTCTCTTGTCATACAGCTCCGGTTCCTCATCGAGGTGGAAGAGAAATAAGTAGGAAACAAAAACATTTACACTGTTAATGAACTGCTTAAGTGAGATATACTGTACCTTCTTCAACTTAGTTGTTATAGGTAAGAGGCAAAATGTCAGTCAATCTAATGTCTGAATTTATGACCATCAAATAATTAGATTTAGAGACGAAGTTTCAAATACAGTAAACTCTGAAATTAAATTCAGGGTTCTAGGTCTGACTTCCCTCTTGCAGGGTTAACCAGAGGTTCACGTGCATTTTCATGTGAATTTTAACAGTGGCTGACCACATCAAGTGAATTAATTTCAGTTTCACTGTCATGCCTTCCCGTCTTCCTTCGTATATCCCGTTAAATTTAGAAGTTTGCACCCTTGTCTGAGTGGTAAGAGTGAAACATCCACAGACAACGGCTGGACTCAGTTTACATGATTAATTTGCTAAAATCTGTTGCTCGATGAAGAGAATGAACAAAGACCACACTAAACTAACTAGGTCCATACAGGAACTGTATTCTGACAGACAAACAACCCAATAGATCAAATCAGGTCAAACTTTGAGGCCCTTTTTTCTGATCAGTTATTTATTCAGTTTTTACACTTAACAACACAATATATACAATAGCAACAATATATAGATGTTAGCAAGAGAGAGGGAGAAGCCTCAATAGGCATGGTGATGGTACGGAGCTCAACTCTCAACTCTGGCCATCTTCAAGCTGCAAATAACTCTAATCAATTAGAATAACCGAAATACCTTAAAGTATAATGAATGACACATGCTCAAGGGGGCGCCACCGGCATTATTTTTGGGACAGAAGAACGGGTAGAATTTCTCAGTGAAGGAGCAGCCAGTAAAGGAGAAGTGAAGATGTGCATCTACATCATAAAAGGAGACCAGACCCCCCTCAGAGACCACAAATACTCCAACTTTATAAGAGGTGACTTCAGGGAGAGAAGTTTAAATGGACTATCATTACTAATATACCACTTTCCTTTCCTCAAGGATATAGTCCAGAAACCATTCTGAGGACTCAGTGAAACATCTCCCTCCCTGTCAGTCGACTTGCTGGTGAATCCCACAGCCCAGTTGGTCGTACCTTAAACCTGAACCTCAAAGTAAAATCTTCCTGTTGAGAAACTCTGCTTTCCTAACCTCAACCTCTTTGGGTTGTATGGGAGGTTCTGAATCACATCACCATGATGCATTTGGTTGCCATTGTGAGAATGACGAGACGAGGATGTGCTGTATCAGGATCCAGAGTCACCTCCACTGAAAACTGCTGGATGCTCTTCAGCTCAGCATGTTTTCTTTCAAATTCATCTTTCTGAATACTAAAGTCATGTGTCTAGAGGCTCAGTTGGTGATTGACAGGAGAGATAATCAAAGGAGCAGAGTTTCTACCGCTGTCATTCATTTCGGGACTGAGGAACGGGTGGAGTTCTCAGCGAAGGAGCAGCCAGTAAAGGATTTGAGATAAGCTGCAACATCGACATCATAAAAGGAGACTTGACCAACCTCATAGTCCACAAACACTCCAACCTTCTTAGGAGTGGATTTCAGGGAGAGAAGTTTAAATTAGATAATATTACCATCATACTCATTTACTTTCCTCAAAGATATAGTCCAGAAACCATTCTCAGGACTCAATGTGATCCATCTATCCCTGTCAGTCGACTCAACGGCGACTCCCACAGTCCAGTCAGTCTTCCCTTCAACCTGAACCTCAAAGTAAAATCTTCCCGTCGAGAAACTCTGCTTTCCTAAGACTTCACCAAATCTCGTAAACTTCTTTGAGTTGTATAAGAGTTTCTGGCGCACATCCCCATCATGCATTGTTTGCCATCACGAGACAGGATGAGACGAGGATGTGCTGTATCTGGATCCAGTGCGAACTGCTTGGCCCACTTTAGCTTGACCTTCTCACTGTGGTGAGGTCTAAAAGAAGGCAGAGCACACAGACAGAGACAGACACAGTCTTGCAGAAAAGAAATGAAAATGTTATCATGTTTTATTTGATAAGACATAATATTCTGTAGTCTCTTGCACTGAATATTAGTTGATCGTTGAGGAAAAGTGAAAACTCATCAGCCCCAGGCAGATTGCAACTTTGTTGGAGTTTATTGCAATCAGAGGCGCACTTTTTACTTTCTCCAAACATACCTTTTGGTCCTGAGCTGGAGCTTTGCAAAAGCTGCACAAGATCAGTCCTGTCAGTCTTTTCCTAAACCATCAAGGTTTCCTTGAGAGCTCCAGGACCCTGATAGTTTTGTACCATCAGATCCACTGTGTCCTGCCTGTCTGCCTTCTCCAGCCGAGCCTCTGAGATGCCTGAAAAGCCTTCCAGGTTGTCATCCTGCTTCAGGAACCACTCGAAATTCTTGAGATCATCCTCTCTTATTTTCTCCAGAGTTTTCCAAAACTCCTCTGTAAGTTTTGTCATTCTGGATCTCTACTACACATACAAGAATTCTTTATTGACAGGCCCTGTTGTTTGACTGGATTATCCAGTGAAGAACAAGTAACTGATGAGGCTTAAACACAAAAATATAGCAGTACTAAAAATTCTATCATAGTTAATAATATGATAATTATGATTATTACCAATAATAGTACTAATAATAGGGTCAATTTATACCAACTCAGCTGGGGCCTCCCAGTTCATATCATGGATTTTCTTGAAAGAAATTAATGTTAAAATTTCTATTGAATGCATGACACCTTGCAAATTAATATAGCTGTACTCCAGATTCAAATTGTGAATTATTACATTCTAATAATTATATAATTAACTATTTTAATTAAATAATGATGATTTTTTTTTCTTCAAGAAAATCCATGACAAACTGAGTTTGCATGAAATGACCCAATACTCTACTTAAATCTCAGAGTTGAAATAGACAGTAATCATTCAAAAGATCAGTACCATTGAAGGATTTTCTACTGTCTTTATAAACAAGAAATACTTGAACAAAGGAAAAAGTGTTTTATCATCTGTTGGTACAACTCACCAAGTAGAGTTCAGCACTTAGTATGTACTAGAAAGTTACTAGTCAAATAAAACTCTTCAATACTAAAAGGCGCTTTTTAGTTTGCGGATGACGTTTGTGATCTTCAGTGAAGAAGAGGTGGATTCTTACTTTCTGAACCTTGACTTGCTCTTTTTCCAGTAAAAAGCTAAAAGCCCCCCCTTAACCATTTTGGGTAATGTTGACCCCAGGTTCCTTATTGAGGTTGGGCCTACGTAAGTACAGGCCAACACATCAGACCAGAAGTTGATGTGATGACGTTAAATATATTGTCTGAGTATGTCAAAATTGATTAACAAGTGATCACAGCATGTTCAAACAGCATCACATTTTTGGGGGAATGGAGTTGTAAAAAAAAAACAGTTATGAAAATAAGTTTAAAAAAGCACTCATACTCACAGTTTTGTTGAAAGATGTCCTTTTTGGGATATACCTCCTTCAACTTCTTACTGTGGTTCAGATACAAAATGTCAGAGTCAGACTAACGTCCCTACATCTCACCTCTTGATTGGTAATTAATTCAAAGTTTCAGCCACAGTGCATGGACAAAAAAAGCAAACAGGATGCTTACCATTTGCAGTATCTGACTTCCCCGCCGTTGGGTTAGACGTGAGACTTCTCATGAATTTTAACAGCGGCTGACCACATTTTAAGAACGTCAATTTCAGTTTCACTTACATGCATTTCTTTGCTTGTCAACTTATCAGCAATATAAGGAACCTGTATTTCCCTTTTTTATGGCTTTATATCTGATCTTCAACTCTATTATGATTCTGTGACCTTTTATAATACAGCCCACGATTTCCAGTGTAATTTTACTGTATGTGATACTAATAAAATACCAAAGTCTCAACTGGCAAGTGCAAATGAAAGAAAATATGACAATGGGAATCAAGGAAGTAGCAATTGGGCATTTTTAGAGGTAAGGATAAATACATTATTTAAAAAAAATACAAAGTACATACAAGGCCCATTACTTAAACTTATGTTTGGGGATAATGGTATCATCCACACTGATGTAGAACCTTCAAAATGATAAATGTTTTCCAGTAGAATCAGTATGAAGCAACAAAAGTTAGAAAATTCCCAATATTTTGGTTGATATAGTACTTGTACAATTACACTTCACATTCTGTAAGGATGAAAAAAAGGAGATATTAAATGTCGTTGATGTCCAAATCTGACATCTCTAGATTGTTTGCACTATAAAGGGCATCATTATTTAGGACAAATCTGCCACTACAGCTACTTCCTCTTGATGTAGATTTTGAATGGGCTTTTGTTAGAAACGTACCATTTACGACTCGCCCACTGCCCATATTCTTAGGCTGATGTGCTAAGGAGGGGAAATGGAATGCAGTGTCTGTTTATTTTTCTTCCTTATAGAATGCCTGTGCTGTTTAGAGAGATGGATTTACCAAATAGCATTGTGTAGTTTGCCTTGCAAGGCTGGGTTCACAATATCATGATCACACCAAAATCCTTTTTGCCAGGCTTCAAATGATTTGCTGTAGCCAAACCAGCATTCTTTGAGGTAGAACTTATAGCTACACTTGTGGTTACTTTCTTGACTCTTGGACCAAATGACCGAACGGTAAAAGAATCGTACATTATTTGCATTGGTTTGTACTCTGAAAAGTTTTTGGCACTTAGATGGCGAATTAGTCTTGCTGCAGGTAGTATAGCCTAACACTGGCCTCAGACAGTCAGTGCTAAAGAATACCTAATATATGAAACACTTACTTGATAATAAGCAAACCACAAATATCTTTCTACAGTATATCAAAGAATGTTAATATCAAGTCTGTGTTTTATATATTGTGTATTCTTCAGCAATGTCTGTCTTTTTATAGATACTGTATCGTTCTAATTTTTTGAACTACAGTGTAAAGGGCTCTACCTGGTGATAGTCAAGTATCATCTGAAAACGTCTTTCTAATCATACACCTTCCTGTTCTAACGTTCTTTTTATCACACCCTTGGTCATTTTATTTGCATTTCATTTGTCTGATCATTAACTTTTGTCCCAATGAACATGATATCTTCACACTATTTTTGGTTGGCTCACCGTCTCTGACCCACCCTCTCCCTCTGCAAGCTCAATGTTATTTAAACATTTTATTTAAACTTCTGAACAAGACTTTTACATTTTGTTCAAAATTCACTTAAATTGGAAAGCCAACAGACAAGATAGGGATATTACTTTATTATGTATTCTTCAGCCATACTTGGCAGTACCTTAACTATTCATACAGGAGTTTTAGAACATGGATATGCACAGAACAATTCCTTCATCAAAAGAAAACATTAAAAGAAAGTGGCCCCACCTAGTAGCACAGTCTGGTACACCAACCAAACTCCAATACATTTTGTTTTTTCAAATTATAATTAAATTCAGCAATCATTTTTTTCCAAGGGATGATTCATAAAATCTAATCAGCATAATTGACGGGAGAGATGATCAGAGGGGCGGAGTTTTTACCACCATGACGAGAACCGGGACTGAAGAATGGATAAAGTTTCTCAGTGAAGGAGCAGTTACTAAATGAGTGGATAATGTCTGCAGAGTCTACATCATGAAAAGAGACTGAACTCTTTTCATAATCCACAAACACTCCTACCTTCTTCGGCGGATATTTTACATTGACATCACCAAGAGAAGCTTTGTACTTATCTCCTTCCCTTAAAGATATAGTCCAGTAGCCATTCTTGAGGCTTGCATTGATCGATCCATTTCTTTGGATTGACTCTTTGACAACACCTAAATCCCAGGAAGTCTTCCCCGTAACTTGAACCTCGAAGTAAAATCTTCCGGAAGAAAAACTCTGCTCTCCCAGGACATTGATAGCAGCATTAAATCTTTTAGGGTTTTCTGGGAGAGTTTGTTTTACATCACCACAGTAAACTTGTTTCCCGTTGTGAGACAAAATAAGGAAAGGATTTGCTGTATCAGGATCTAAAGTCACATCCTTTGCAGACTCCTGGACCCTGTGCAGCTTGGCCTTTGCAATCAGCTTCTTTTTCTCTGTGCTGAATTCTTCCTCCAGCCGATTCAAAGCGACCCCCACGCTTGCCCCATAAGATGGTGGGTGAATAGTGACTTCTGTCCAATTCTTGGTGGTTGGAATATAGTTTTTCGATAATAAGCCAGTATCGTTGTCAGTTTGTGAGAGCTGATCGATGTTATTGCTCCTCTTTGTCAGCTCAGAGATTTCGTGCTCCAGCTCTTGGATGAGTTTGTCAGCCTGTTTCTGAGTTGTTTTCTGTTTTTCATTAATAGCTTCAATGAGATTAGCCTGACTTCTCTCAACAGACTGCAGCAATACTTTGAAGACCCGCTCACTGTCGGCAATATGTCTGTCTGCAGATTTGCTGCTGAGTTTGGCTGAGTGTCTGATTTCGTCAATCTTCATCTGTCTCTCTTGGATCATCAGCTTCATTTTAGCCCCCAGCTCGGCCTTCTTTCTTTCATGATCTCTTTTGAAAGGAACAGTGTGATGGCTGTGGGTGTCTGAAACAAGGCAGAACACAAAAACATCTGGTCAGTCCAAAGAACAGCTCTCTGTGATATTTATTGTGTCAATTGCTATTTCAACTATTGATGTCTTGATAAAAATGTCCTGGCCCTGATCCAGATTCAGGTTCTTCAATATTAGGTGTTTACTGATGCAGATTCTGATCCAATGAGCTTCTTAATCCAAAAACTTAAGGTTAAGTTGAGAAAAATATGTTTTTCCTAAAATAACAACCTCCTTAAAGTAGTCACCAAAGACTGTTAGCCTCACATGGGATTCAAACCCTGGTCACCTAGGTGAAAGTCATCCATTAAAATGTGCTGGTGTTGAAATTGGTTCAGAACATTGTATAGTTGCATTGTAATTAAGACTTATGAAATTGTTTGAAAGTAATCAATCCATAGTTATTGTACAAATTGAGATGCATGTCACGCCTCTTTGTCAACTTACCTATTTGTGTTTTTCTCAAACTGTCCACCAGATCATTCCTGCTGATTTTTTCTAAGACCATTAAGAATACCGTCACAGCACCGGGACCCTGATATTTCTGTACCATCAGATCCACTGTGTCCAGCATGTCTGCCTTCTCCAGCCGAGCCACTGGGATTCCTGGAAAACCTTCCAGGATGTCACCCTGTTTCAAGAACCACTTGAATTTCTTAAACTCATCTTCTGTTAAGCCCATTAGGGTGTTCCACAGCTCCTCGGAAAGTTTAGCCATTAAGGATCACTGCAAAATATAAGAGAAATATTCACTGGATGAAACTGATTATCTTCACTCATTCCCCTGCACAAGTACAATTGTTGTAAATGTGCTTCCTACAAATTAGCTACTCCTTGGTAAATGGATCAAAGTTTTAATATTAAAATTTTTTCAGTATTCTACCATTTCCTTGTATGAAATCCAAGCCACAAATAGTACATTTCATTATATTACATTCATTTGAGAGACACTTTTATCCAAAGTAATTTAAAACCAGTGGATTAAAAGTAACAAGAGCTAGATGTCATCAAAAAAGACGAGCAACCCTCCTAAATTAGCAGGTAATGTGAACATGTTGATGAAGGATGAAAAAAGCCAGGCCTGCGGGAAACTTCACAATATTTTGACCAAATGAGACAATATTGATTTTGCACAATATTGTAGGGATGACAATTGGTACTTTCACAAAATATCAACACAATGAGATTTCTGATCAGCACAGATTATTGGAGCAAGTAGAACAGTCTGGTAATGACATCACTTTACTGTAATGAAGCCTTTAAAACCAGAGAAAGAACAGATGCTATATCACAATGTAACAAATCCAGGACCTGACACAATATATAGTCACAAATCACAATAACAATAAAATATGTTGCCCAGCCCTGGTGACTCAGTGTGTTTGAAATGTAGTTGGTAGTTGTACTCACAAGGAAACAATAACAAAGATTGATTGCATTTTCAATAAAATTATACTGAAACTTAAGAATATTTGCCTCCAACCTCATGAAATAATCACAAAACGTACTGTACTGTCTGTGGGAGAAACGTATCATCTTCCGCCCTGACACTAATTTAACTATCAAATTCAACAAACGGACTCACAGCCTCACACGTCTGACATCCGCAAAGGTTACAATGTTGAATCATTAGCTTTAATGCAAATTTGTACTCAGACTCAATAACAGCAGAGACAGTCCCTGCTCTGACAGTGTTGTAAGGTTTCTGAGATCGGTTCTGACATGCTGGATCTTGCACATGAAAACTGTTTTGATAGAACGGAATTTAAACAAACACTGTTTAATAAATCCATCGCAGTTGCCAGATACAAGTGGGTTTTACTGCTTCGCTGTCATAAGTAGGTCATAGTACATTTATCAGGTGTGTCCTGAACTTGTCTTACCTTTTAAAGTCGTGCCGATGAGGTAACAACTGTTGCTTCTCTTCTCAGTGTCTGACTGCAGTCAATCCGGAAACTTTTAGCTTTGCAACATAAAAAAGTATGACATCAGACCAGATTGCTTGCGTGCTGCAGTAAATACTAATATGGCTAAGGCAGGAAGCAGGAAGTATCACTGCATTTACAAACTGACACGGAGGCAACGGAGAGTAGCTGGTAAACATGCTGGGACTTCAAGGACAAAGTCTAATTTGTTGCTTGCTGTAGTCGTTCCTCTTTTTTATACTGGCATGCAAATTAAGTCAGTTTTTTCTAAAGTTTCTCTTTTAGAACAAAGTCTTTCTCTGTCTTCCTCAGACTGCTGAATAGGGCTGCAGCGATTAGTCAATTGAGAAAGAAAATCAGTCAAATTAAAGCTAAATTGTCAAACATTTGCTAGTTTCCAGCTTTTTAAATGTGAGGATTGGCTGCTTTTTGTTGTCTTTTATGGAAGTAGATGAAGATTCTTTGGGTTTTGTACTGTTGCTTGGACAAAATAAGCAATGTGGAAAAGTTTCTGCCATTTTTAATGACTAAATGATGAAACTGCTCAAGCCTTGCATTTAAATCAACAAGAACTGTGTTTTATACATGGAAAGCACTGGAAGATTGGGTCACTTCAGGGCCAGTAGGACTTACGCTGAATGATTACAGCAAGCAAAACCTGTTGTAAACCTGTTGTACTGACAGGAACATGAGCATTTTCAGACAGAAATATGAACCTATCCTTTAATGAGAGAAAAAGTAAAATTGAAACTTTTGTTCTAGGTTCCACAGGTAAGTATATTGACATTTGTAATCATTAAGAAAACATAAACACCTGAGATGAACCTTACGCAACAGTATATCAGATGGTTCATTATGCATATCAAAAGATCTAATATAAAAATATTGATTGTAGCATACTTCAGGTCAACCAAGTGTGAGGTACAGCGTCCCATCTAAGACCTGCATTAATGGTTGCTATTTTTAACTGTAGCCACAATCTTTCCCTCACCTTAAAGCAGCTACGATCAATAATTTTTACCACAAAGTATCAAATGACATGTGATGATGAACGCTTTGATAATCTTACAAATGTCTCTGGCAGAGACAAAGTAGTGAACTTCGGTCCAAGCCCCTGAAGACATTCAACATCAAGGGAACATGACCACCCACATGTTTGAAGCACAGTGAAGCACCAAACAAATTCCTATTGAAAACTTGTAGATCACACACATTGAAGAACTGCCAAGCTGCTTCCTGAAACTGTGCCAAGCCTACGACACTCAGTTAAAACTCTTAAAACCCAGTTAATCTCTGTAACTACCATAACAAAGCCATAACAGACTTTCCTTCACTTAAAAAGCACAGCAACTTAACATTCCACCACACACACTATCTGGGATGGAAGAGCAACCAACCACATTGGATTATTGCTAAACTAGAGCTCTACAAACACAAACAACTGGTTCAACAACAAGAGAAACTGCTAAAAAGACTAGACGATGACCAGCCTTCACTGGAAATCGTACAAAGATGTAAATCATATTACCGTTCTGAAAAAAACAGCCGTTGTACGAAGGGAAAGATTATACACAGATGTGCAGAGATACTGCTGGTAACCCTCTCCACTCTTTAGATTCTTTGTCTCTCCCATGCAGCGGCAGCAACACATGAAATCTACCCTTTCTCTGCCTGTTCTTTCTCACCCCACCCCATTATCCACGTATACTCACACACTCTAAACTTCCATCCCCTTATCCCCTTATCCCCGCCTCTCCCTCTCAAATTCCAGTAGGGTCCAACAGTTTGAGACCACGTTTAAACAAGCTTTCAATGACATCACAAGAAGCTTTGAGGAACACTGTCAAATCATACATGGATATCATGAGTCATCAGATTTTACATTAACTTGTGGATTCAATGCCTGCTCGATTGCATGCTTTCATTAAGGCTAAAGAAGGGTGAAAATCAAATACTAAGATACGCTTACTAAGAAAATAACTTAGAATATCACGAATATCTTAGAAGCAGGAACCAAAAATGTCTTCAAGATTTTGCTAAAAAAAAAATGACTGAAACTAATTAATTGATTATCAAAATAGTTGGCAGCTAATTTTCTTTCAGTCAACCAAATGATAAACGGACTGTGGCTTTAATGTGAGGCAAAACTCAAGACGCCATCAACGAAAAACAGAGATCTGCAGATCAGACACCAGTTTTATAATAAGTTGGTTTCAAACCAGCTGGACTCTTAGTTTAATCCTCCAGTTGTCTTCGGGTCACAAATGACCCTAAACCGTGTTTAACAGCAGAGAAAATGCCTTAAATGCTTTTTTTTTCAACTTGAAATGTTATGACTTTTCCTTAAGTGACCCCAACATTAGAAAAAGGGAAACATTGCCTTTATTTATATTTCCATGGAAGCTGTGCACCACTTGGGTACGGCAGTTAAAAACACAGTCAGAGAGTGAGCTACTATCTACAAAACACACACACACACACACACACACACACACACACACACACACACATTGTGCTGATGTCAGACAGAACTGAAACTCTCTGGTGCAGGTGTACCGTCACCTTTCCACGACCTCGTACTCAACTTTTTAAAGATCAAAGTTCAAACAGTTTCACACACAACCATCAAAGCGTTGTTTACCAACACTTCAGAGTACATCAGAGTCTCTCAGGTCGCCTTGTTGTTTTCTCTTGTTCACATTTGACTGTTATTGGAAGTGTCTTCAGTAAATTGCATTCGAAACTACTTTCTGCACATTTGTGATACTTAGACTATACGAGTACTATTTCTTGATAAAAAGTAAAAAATATTATTTACCACCTTTGCAGTACCTTAAGAAATATGATTGACAGGTTGTTTCTTCATGCTAAATAGATTGGGCATTTAAAATGAAATGAAATGGCTTTAATTTAGATCATCAGTGAGGACAAGAATGAGGAGTATACAGAATGTGAAGACTACAGGAGGGTTAATGTCAGCGAGTCTACTGTAGATTTGCATCAGTGAGAACTTGATGGTAGAAAAGTGGACATTTTTCAACACTGTGGCTTTCTCTCTGAGGGACTGAAGCTGTACGCTGCCTGGTGGTCAGTCATTAAAGAAAAGGGCGGGGACTGTGGAGAAGGGTTTGCTGATTGGGATGCAGTCCTGTTCAGCTGCCACTAGATGGAGATAAAGTCATTTCTTCTGTCCTTTTAATGGCCATGCCATGAGTTTTACTACTTCAGCTTTACAGCATGTTTTTATTTGACATATTAAAAACATTTGGGACAAGAGTAAATTCAAAGTGTGACTCTGACTCTTATTTAAATCTTTGTTTTCATTTGATCCTCTCCACCCACAAATGTACGGTAAACTGCTGTTGACTCATTTGAGACAAACTTACTGAAGAAAACTCAGCCTGTCAATTTTGATTGTGTCTCCCAGGTTTACATAAATGTATGTTGTCACTGCTTTATACTGTTAAAGAAGCTGAAACAAGATACACAAACAATCCAACACAAGGGATTGTCAGTTTGCTAACATGCTTCAAATGCTAAATTAGATTTAAGTGTGCTTGTGTGGTCTTGAGGTTTCATTACAAGTACAACTCAGAAATATGCTGAAAGTAGTTGTATCTACAGTATAGTTTGTTTATACTGAAATGTGTACAGTGACGTATTTTGCACAATTAAAAAGAAAGAAGACTGCCTAACTAGAGACTGTTACACTGAGGGGGAAAACTAGAGCTGGACCCAAACGCAGACACACACGGGAGGCAGGATTTATTCAAACAAAGCTAAAGACCAAAAAACAAAGTAGCAAACAAAAACCTACCAAAAGGAAGACACGAGGACCAACAGACCAAAACGGGGAAACTAGGAATACTGAGGACATCATGAAAAGAACTGACAAGGAGTGCAGGAAGATTAAACACAGACACGCTAACGAGGAGATGAGGAGCAGGTGAGGCGAGTGAGGAGGGGAAAGGACAGGTGAGCTAACGAAGGGAAACACACAGGAGAACTGAAGAAGAGACGCACAAGGATGTAATATGAAAATCAAAACACAACAAGAAGACACAGAATCATGACAGCGACATCTGTACAAGACGGCATTCAACATTTCCAAGCGTGACACTGTCGGATTTTAACATCCGGACATTTCCCAGCTGCGTTTGTGGTGACAGAAGCAGGTGAGACAAAACATGTTCTTTTCTTTAGCACATTAACAACAAGACTAATAACTCAGAAGAAAAAGGCGCTCTGCTCACTGATAGACTCAGTTTAATTCTGTAGGTCATATAAATTAAGACTTTTCCATAAGTGGTTAAAACTTCCTTCTAGAAAGTTTACCAGCAGATTTTGTTGAGAAATACAAATGTCCTTCTGAATGACTTTGTATTTATGTATATATCCTGCTGTTAGATGACCTGGACAACTAACAGAGACAACATGAGAGGCTAGGAAACAAAAGAAAGATTGAAGGGTTGGAAAAGAAAAGACAAAGACAGAGAGCAGCAGGTGTGAGGAAGAGGAGGCGGGTGCAGGGTAGGAAAGCCGATAGGGACGCCTCCTCAGTGAGAGGAAACAGGTCGAGCCGGCTGGTCGAGCCTCAGTGAAGCTCTCTGTTCGTGCCTTCAGGAAGCACCAGTCTGACTGAGGAGCCGCTGGAGGAGGAACGAGTCAGGAAGAATTCAAACCATGGCTGTGAATAAATGCATCAAATACCTTCTCTTCTTCTTCAACCTCCTTTTCTGGGTGAGTCTAGAAAACAAATCATTTTAGATTTGATATATTTTTGCATGACTTCAAATTTCCCAACACTTTGACACTTTTCAGGCAGTGTGTTGGACATGTGGTGATATATGAAGAAGTGGTTGATCTTCTCATTTTTACAGATTATGTTGCACCTTTAAATCACATTAATTGTATTTTCAAGAGGAGGTTTCTTTAGTTTGTCATTGAAGTTGTTAGAATTTACTCTTGGTTTAGAATGTTATTGTTGTTTAATCTACTTCTGCTTCTTTCAAATATGTTCAACCTGATTTCTGTTCTGGGGTTTTTGTTTCAGTCGAACAGGCTTCTGAACTGTCTTTGTCAAACTGGTGTTTCTCTTTTTTTTTTATTTTTTTTTATTTGTTTGTTGTATTTTCCATACAGCTCAAGCTTTTTGTTATTTAAGTCAACTGTCAGTAGTGTAGAACAGGTTGTATCGGCTCTTTATCATCTGCCTCTCCCTCCACAGGCAAACATTGACTCAGTTTCAGGGTGTGGCCCGGCTCGCCTCCCCTCATGTCAGCGTTTGCAGCCTCACATCACGACTCAGAATTTAAATGAATGAGTTAATGTTGTCTCTTCCCTGCTGGGAGTTTCCACTTAAACCCAGATGCTGCTCACTCTATAGCTCCAATCAGTCTTTAAGATCTGGCTCCACACAAACGTGTTGGTACTTGCTGTTGTAACAGGGCTGTAGAAATCCAAGTATTGTTGTTGTTATTTTAAATGGTGGAATTTTGGTATGAAGAGAGGAGGTGGCTTAATCAGAGGTTAGCAATGGAGCTACCTACAACTAATTAAAAGGTTATTAGTCAGACAGCTTTCAGTGCAAATCGCACCAAAGAACTATAACTTGAAACATGAAGCATCAACTTTATAATCAGTTTGTCCTGTTCCCACAATTTCACCCGGCAGACGTGCCTCTGAGAGACTCTGGTTAAACCTGTAAGATAACTGTTGCTTTGTCAGTATGAGGTGTGTAATTCTCAAGACCACTGACTATTTAGATTATATAGAAAGACTTTAACTTAACTTCAAAGTCAAACAACCTTTCAAACACGCTGAACCTGTTGACACTTTCTGAACTTACTTCTGTTCTGATCATAAACAAATTGATATCCGTCCTCTCACTATGAATGAGATTCCAGCCACATCTCAGTTTAATTTAAAGAAGGTTTTAGCATCACATTTAAAGTAGACATAATATATTGCTGTGTTGCGTTTTTAAAGGAAGAAAACAACAGTTTATCAGTTCACCTAACCTGAACTCAGCAGGTGTGTTGTGGCTACAGTCTTGCATGGTTCCATATGACCAGATGCAGATGGCTGAAATGAGCTTGGTAGCTGCTGCTGTTTCTGAACGAGCCCACTCTCCTCCAGTTGTGCTGTTATCACACCACCATTCAGCACGTGACAAACACTTCAGTGGTTTTAATCACCGGAATAAAGCAGGAAGTAAACACAGTATCTCACCACGTTCGTTGGTTCCTGCTTTTGGTTGCTTAATGATGACATCATTAAATCGACGGACTAAAAAGCATCTTGGGAAATGTAGGAGCATTCAGTTTCAGTTATAATCAGGCACAGAAATGACAAGGATTGGTCGAAATGTTGACACATCAAAGAGACACCAGGACTAACTTAATGGTGGTCCAGAGGCCAAAAGAAAGCTGCTATACATAAATACACAAATACAAACTTTCAGTAAATGTACTGTTTACGTTTCACCACTCAGGCTTCCAAATAGTCTCCAGATCTCCTGCGTCAGAATCTTCCTGTTTTCCTTTTCCAGATGAGTGCTACTGTGTCGGCCATCTAAACACGTCCACCGTCCTGCTCCGTGGTTTTGTTTAAAATAACCTCCTGCTGCCCGCTGAGGTTATTTCAGTCCTTCTATCATGTTCCCAGAAATGATGCTAAATCAATGTTAACTTGATTCTAACCACTCAGTGGACATGGTGGACATGATGTGTTTACCTAATGATGATGATGCCGAGGGTGGGGTCGGCTTCTTGTTTACTGTAAAGCCTGTTCGTTGTAGTTTGTAACTTGTGGCTCTGCTGTAGCTCTCAGTTGCTATGTGATGCTGAACAATGCAACCATTATGAAGTCTGAGGGAAAATGTGAGAAATATCATGATTTGTCTTGTGACTTATTGTGTCTACATTGTTTTGTCTTAACATTAGTTTGCAGTTGTTCTTTGGCTGAACTCGTAACAGAAAAAGTTGTCAGACATCTTGTCAGACAGCTGTGCTTTTATGGCCTCCGATGGAAACAAATAAGCAGTAATGTGTGGCTCTGCCTCTGTACATAAACGCCTTTTAGCAGAGTGCACATATACCCCATGAATAATAGATGCTGCATTCAGGGACCATTCTTGCAGGAGAAGTAGTACTCCTAGTAGTACTAGAGAGCTTACAGTGTGTTGTGGTTGTTGAATTTTACATTCAGAAACAAATTAGAAAGGACCTCGATATTATATTACATCTTTAACTTCAACACCTATCGTAGCATCGCACCAGAATAAGAGCAAACATCACTGTGTCCACCCGGGTGGCAAATTCATGACAGCCAGCACTGCTGAGAGTCATTTGACCTGCAGTTGAGTGCTGATTGTTGCTCTCCTACTGAAGACAAAAACCAGATATTAGAAGGTGTTGGTTGGTTCTTTGTCCACTTTGAGACGAGTACAAGAAAAACATAGTTTGAAGAACTGTTGCCATGTTTTTCCAGAGTCATCATGTGTTCCAGTCAGGTTCATATTGGAGTTAAACTGAAGAAGAGAACTGTCAGTCATCACTTGTACAGTGTCTGTCTGAACTTAATCTCTGTTGAGCTGAATAGATCTCAAATGGAGCGAAAACCCTGCTGGGTGTGTTTTGATCAGCTCGGTGGCTCGTGACTGTTCACACCAGCCTTTTATTAGTTGTTTCACAGTCACGGTCTTGTGTCTGTGGTTATTGTGTAATGGCACCGTCTCGTCTGCTGGATTTACACTTAAACCTGCAGATCCACTTGTATTCAGTTCCAAAGTGACTCATCACCACTGATACCCACTTCCTGTGAGTCACTGCTGAGGAATGAACCGCCCCCACCTCTGGTTTTACTCATGTTATTTTTTTATGATCACGGTGTTTATTGTTTCTCAAGAGGGAGAAATACTTGACTCTGAGATTTCAACATTGCATTGATAAGTGTACAGGAACCCAGCAGGGACATTAAGGATGGTAAATAAACGAGGATGTGATTTACACAGGCATGAGATTTTGATAATCTGTAATCCAGATCATTTGTAATCCTGGTTTGTAATCGTTTCCTTTGATCTGGGTTCAGTGTGTGAGAGCTGACATGCTGCGGCGAACACAGAGGGTGTCTTCTATACTTCAGACCCACTCAGATCACATATGTGGTTCTGCAGGTTTTCTGTGAGTGTGTTCATCTTACGAGATAATAAAGCGCTTGTAAAAACGGCAAATGCCAAACTGGCTCAGGAGTGCTGCTTCACGAATGCAGGCATCAAAGAACAGGAGCTCGTAGGATCCAAGGTCATTTCATGAAACCACAAAACAGTTGTTGAGTTGTTGTGTGCTTTGTGATCATTAAGTCACAACTAATAACTTCAGAATTCCACGGCGCATTGTTTTAGCCTGGAATAAATACATTTGTTAAGTGACATATCCAAAAGTAAATTACATCTAGCAGAATGGAGGAATGACATAAAAACAAGCATCCAAAGTAACAGAAAGATGGAAAAAGAAACCAGAGAGACAGAAAAAGCAGAGTAAGAGGTCTTCTTTAAAATCTGCAGTGAAACCACAACGATCCTGAACAGCTGGAGCAGTTTGAGCTCGTGTTGTCTTTAAGCTCTTTATCGTATGAGGGCAGATGTCTCCAAAACAAACCCATGGTGAGCTGGTTTGTCGTCAGGCGGTGTTGCCACCAGCAGGCTGCCCGCCTTTGTGTTTGTTGTGCAAACAATCTGAATTACAGTGCTGCAGCCCTTTTTACTTTTCCACAGTAAGCCATGCTAACGGTTAGCTTTAGGGGTGGCAATGCCTGTCTATTGGTCAGTCCAACAATTTAGTCCAGGCTGAAGAATCCTGAAGAAATATTGGATGGATTCTTCTGACATTTTGTAGAGACACTCATGGTCGTACTTTGGTTTTGCTTGTGAAACCAAGTCGCCCACAAAAATGGAGTAGAGCGTAATAAAGCCGTCTAGAGGACGTGAGGATGTGATGGTGATGTTTTGACTCTCTTGGGCTGAAAAGTAGATGCTTGTTGAAGGTCCAGTACCATCAGGGGGATAATAACAGGAGAAAAAGAGCCAGAAAGTCCACGATGTGAGGAGTCTGGGTTTGGTTGGGAGACCAGGGGTTGATTTCTATTTGAAGCAATGAGTCAGTGGTGAGTTCTTTTTTTAAGGAAGTACTTATTTGTTTTGCATATGGAACAACAAAAGGTGTGACACTGTGTTCACCAGCTAGTCTGTAATCTGTCTGCTGTGGCTTTTTAGCCCTGAGAGTAAACCAACAAACTAAAGTTGTGGTGGAACTGATGAACAATGGGCTAAAACTCCCTACACAGGTCCACAGAGCTGAGGGCAGATCCAGGTGGTGGTCTGAAAATGGCTGTGTTAACTAAATAAAAAATGTTTCCAACAGCGTGTCAACATAGTGCAGCTTAACAGCATTAAGCATTGATTTTTCACACTCTGGTGATGTTTCTGTCCAAACTGGGACTGTGGTTGTGCTGGTTTCACTGGTCAGGTGTGTGTCTCTGGAGGTGTGACTGAGAAAGAGCAGTTAAATCTTCAGCCTGCTCTTTGTATTTATTCAGCCTTCCTGAATCAGAGTGCAGTGTAAATAGGCTGAGGGTGTGGTGACATTAGATGAATGTGTGTTTGTGCTACCTCTGTACGCACAGAGGTCACGTCCTTCTTTAGTTTGTCACGTCTGTTTCCGTTCATTCACAAGTCGAATGAATGATCCATCTTTTTTCTCTTATCTGTGTCTGAATCTTCTTTGAGCTGCCAAATGTATTCATGAAGCGTCACACAAATTTAAAACGCCCTGGATTTAACAGGGTTCCCGCAGGGTCTTAAAAAGTCTTAAATACGTTCATATTTTGCATATAGGTCTTAAATTAAATTTAGTCGGGTCTTGTATATGTACGTTCATTAACCGCTTCCGTCATCGCCTTTCTTTTTTTTTTCGTTTGGAGGAAATGTGTTAGTGAGATTCACAGTCATCTCCGTGTGTTCTTCTGTCTGAAGTATCCAGGAACGTAAGTGGTATTTTGCCGACAGCGTGGTAGGAATTTATCGCCGCACACTTCGCCAGTTCCGGAACGACTTCGACAGCGGAATCTGCCAGAGGACCCTCAAATTGGGCACACTCGGTGTGAAAGCACTGAAAAAACACCAGTTGGCTTCTAAAAGTCTCCAGCGAAGTCACGTAATCACACACTTCTGTACGCCTTTGTCACCAGTTCCCGGTCCAGTTTCATCCAGTTCTGCTCGACCCGAACTCTGCACTGCCTCTGCCACCTAACAGTCAAGCGACATTCAAACCATCTTTAGCCCAACTCCGACGTTGAAAGCGGAGCTGCTTTCGATTTTGAACACTGTGTGTGTGTGTGTGTGTGTGTGTGTGTGTGTGTGTGTGTGTGTGTGTGTGTGTGTGTGTGTGTGTGTGTGTGTGTGTGTGTGTGTGTGTGTGTGTGTGTGTGTGTGTGTGTGTGTGTGTGTGTGTGTGTGTGTGTGTGTGTGTGTGTGTGTGTGTGTGTGTGTGTGTGTGTGTGTGTGTGTGTGTGTGTGTGTGTGTGTGTGCGCACACACACCAGGGTTATTATAGTTAACTCAAATGAAATTCCTATTCCTATTCCTATTCCTAAAAACTATACTTGAACTACTTGGATCACTTAGATCACAACTAATTGAAACTAAACTAAAATGAAAAAACAAACTGAAAAACAAATGAAAATGTTAAAACTATAATAACCCTGACACACACTCATTCACTCCATTATTCCTTGTTTGAGCTTCTCTGTGAATGGCAGTAAATGTGGTTATTTGTTTAAAGCAATTCTGGGTCCGCATTTTTCCTTACTTTTTCGTACTTCGTGTAGGTTTTAAATTTAGTTCAAAATGGTCATAAAAGGTCTTAAAGTCTTAAATTTGACTTGTTCAAACCTGCAGGAACCCTGTTTAATGTATTTTAGGGATTTTGGCCCTGGGTTGGGATAAAGGCTCACTAGCGCCCCCTAAAGCGCAGCCACTGGCACTGCTTTCACCTACATGTTCAGAATTTGGTACCCGAGTATCTCAGTGACGGCTTCAAAAACTTCTCTTTTGGTCATGACTTATTTGTCCTACAAACGGGGACGTTTCTTTGTCAAAGCAGCCAAAGAACACTAATAATGCAATTAACAATATTATAAAAAGATAAGAAAAACGTAAAGAATACATCAATGTTTTTTTTTTTTATAAATTACTTTTTACTTGAAGCTTCTTTCACATAACCCAAGGGCACTTTTGCAACATAGAGAAGGAAATACAGCTTTTAATTTAGATTTGAATAAATAGACTCTCAGGCGCGAGCCGAGTATTTCTGTTTCTTCTTCATCTCCTCAACATCCTGTAATTATTCCTCCCATGTGATGTGTCCCCCGCCTGGTTTCTGTGTTTCGGCTCTGTCTTCTGTCTGCTGCGTGCTGACAGCTCCGATTATGAAATATTGATGGCAGATAATTACTCACAGTAGCTTGTTTGTGTCGGCTAATTGTACAAGTCCTGAATAATACATGTCAGTCATCAATCCTCAACCCTGCCCATGTAGGAGCATCTCTATGAGAGAGTCCTGATCCCGACCGAGGATCAGCTGCCTGTTTTGGCTTTGGTCCAGTTTGATCTCCCGTCCTGTCGAGTTCTATTTATTGTTCGACAAATGTAAGAACTGATAAAGGAAATATCTGTCAGGTACTTGATATTAAATGTGGAGAGAAGCTCTGTAGCTTGTCAATAGCAGTCAGCTGAGTGCACTCCATCTGTTGTCTTCAAATAATATCAAGACTTCCAACAGCTCTGTAATGTTGAGCTGTTAATATTAACGTCAGCATGCTAACATACAGAGACAAGGCTAATTTAGCAGTGACAGCGTTTACCATGTTCACCATCTTGGCAGTACCTGACTCAACCCCCAGGTAATCACAACAAAAGGAACAAAGCGATGAAGCTGAAGCAAACCTAGTTAGTTAAACCAGCCCACCGACGCGGAAACTACCAACCTAGCTACAGTGAAGCTAACAAGCTGTCTGTGCTCACACATAACTTCTGCAAATAGCATGAAGTGAAATTCACTGAGTTTGACCGCCGGTTTATTTCCCCCAAACATGCAGAATACTGAATAAGAGTGAGATAGTTCAGCCTCTGACTGAAGTCAGCACTCACCAGAAAGTCTGGTTCTGTGTTATCTTCCAGTGTCCTTCCTTTTTGCGATCTCTTCTCTCTTCATTCATGAAGTACAATCCCCGTTTTTAATCCCAAAAGTTCAGTCGAGGTCACCTGATGAAGGTCTGAGTACCCAAACATTGATGTCATCAAACTTAATTGCAAGTAAAGAGGATGGTGAGCCGGAGTTTATGTCCTGATTTTGTCGGCTCTGTCTTTTCCTATGCACCTGATAGTCAGTCAGTAAATTTTATTTCTCAAGCAGAAGTATCTCAATGTTTCAAGGTTTTTAAATGTGAGGTTCTGCTGCTTTTCTTTGTCCTTAACGACAATAATTTGAGTCGTTGGGTTTTGGACTGATTTTTGGGTGATGGCAAGTTGCAGCCGCATTCATAAGATGAAGAAAGTGTTTTTTTGTCCTGATGGTTGCGCTAGAAAGGCCACAAGCCTGCGAAATAAAATGTATTCAACCCTGAGATTCAGATTTTGAGAGATGTTGTGTGAATTTTTGGCGTCGCTGCAGGTTTTCTCCACCAGATGTCACCAAGATCTCCCCAATAAACTGAGGTGAAGCTTGTTGCGCATTCTGCACTTACATTTGACCTCTTTCTCTTCCTACAGATTAGTGGTTGCATCATCCTGGGTGTCTCTATCTACCTGAAAGTCAGCAAAGATGGAAACAAGGTGAGACTGACAGTTTATTATCTGATGCAGATGATAAATATGAAAATGTGTGTGAAGATCTTCTTCACCTTAACCCGAGCTTTTCCTAAAAATAAGCTTTAGCATCAGTGTTAAGAGTCCAACTGTTTGAACTTTCCACAGTCCAGATGTTCTTTTTGCCACATGTTTGAGTTTTCATCTGTGTAAACTCTGACTGACTGTCTCCCACCTCCTCCTGTCTGTAGATCACCGATGAATCTCTTCCGGGCATCGACCTGATGATCGCCATCGGCGTGATCATCATGGTGCTCGGCTTCCTGGGCTGCTGTGGAGCCATCAGAGAGAACCGCTGCATGCTGCTGCTGGTGGGAATCATCACATTATTCTTCCTACATGATCTGATCGGATATTCTCTGAATTAATTAATTAATATTTCATGGAAGAGGAAAAAACAGACGACAGATAAAAGTCATCCTCACATAATGAGGTGATCAGAAACTCAACCTGTCTATTATTTCTCTCTTGCCTCAGTTCTTCATCAGCCTCCTCATCATCTTCATCCTCCTGCTGGCAGCGGGAATCCTGGGAGCTGTGGAGGAGAAGAAGGTAAAACAGGAAGTGACGCCATCGTCAGTCACCTGTCATCGTCTCATCAGCTCGTTCGGAAGTTTCACTGTGGATTTCTTGTGTGCAGGTGAAGGACTGGGTGAAGGAACGTCTGGAGAAGTTTACCCCGCTGTCGGATCAACCAGCTGAAGTGAAGGAAGACCTGGAGTTACTGCAGGCAGAGGTAACACACACACACACACACACACACACACACACACACACACACACACACACACACACACACACACACACACACACACACACACACACACACTTCTGTCTTCTGAGCTGTGACTTATTTCCAGCCCAAGACACAGAATTCTTCCATTTTGACTCAAAGCCGCATTTGGCTGAATATCCCAGCAGGTGGCAGCAGAGAGCGGTGGCTGGTTGTTGTAGCTCGGAGCGAATATGAAAACAGAGGTTACACCTGAGCTTTTTCCATCTGGTTGAACACCTGGTCTCTTGGCTGACTGCATGTAGTGTTGCCAGTGTTTTATTTTTAAAGCATCAGAATCAGACGCAGCTTTATTTCAAGATTTAAAGCATTTTTCAAAAAGCTGTTTTCAGTCCTGGTCCAGTATTCAACTCCAACAGCGACTCAGTCACCAGAGGACATGTTGGCAGGTTCTGTTTCTGTGAACCACACACGTGTTGAAACGTGGTTTCTTTATGTTGCACCTTTACTTTTCTTTTGGTTCAGTGGTTCAGTATTTTCTTATATAGACTCTGTGTGTGTGATCAGGTTAGATTTAGACACAAACACCTGGTTAAGGTATAAAACTGAGTGATTGGGCTCTAAATACCTGTTTTTTCACCACAAACATGGCAGAAACTGTCCAAGGCTTCCTTTTAAAATAGGTCTCAAGAACAGACATCACATGCCTTCTCACCTGCAGCTTCACCACCATCCCCTTCATCCCCTCCGCCTGCTGATATGAATATCACAAGATACTGTATATGGCACGCTTCTTTAGAAATGTCCGTATGATCTGTAGGCTGTGATGCACAGATGTGATGTGGAAACTTTTACATCCACCCAAAATAAAAAGAATCACCTGCTGCCACTTCCTACAAACTCTACAATTTTAACAAAATCATAGTTTGTTGCTCAGTAATTTGTTTTTGTCTTTAAAAACTGACAACATTGGTATTCTACTGGTAGAAATGAAACTATTGTGCACAGTGATGATTCATTTCTGTCGGTGATTTATTTGAAGATACAAATCAACAGTTTGTGGGAATGACTTATCAACACTCTTCCTTCCAGCTGAAGTGTTGTGGTCTGGTGAACGGACCATCAGACTGGAAACCAGTTCCAGACTCCTGCCGCTGCAACGCAACAGACACAGACTGCAACGGTAACGGTGTTTACAGCACGGTGAGTTCAAGATCGTCTCTGAAAATGTCAGTTGGACATCAGCTGAAACATAAAACCACCTGATGTACAGTATGATTATGAGTAATGACATCACTGTCTCCTCCTGCAGCCCTGCTCCACCCGAATCATCAGTCTGATGGAGCAACACATGGAGGTCGTGATTGGAATTGCATTTGCAATCGCCATCCTGCTGGTCAGCAGACGCGCACACACACACACACACGCACAGGCATACAATTTAATTTCCCAGGAGAAACAATCCATACAGATCATTTATATCCTGGAGCCACATCAAGGCTCTTTACTGCCATCTGAAGAGACGTTAACGTGATACACATTAAAATAAAAGTACATGCAGTAAAAACATACTTCAGAGCTTCAGAAGGTTTTTAAGAGACAATCATAATATATGGTACATACCTGAAATTTAGATTAAATGACAAACAAAGAGTAAAGCCTTTTAGTTTTCCAAATAAAAGGGTCGTCACATCAACAGCTGAATCTATGATATAGAACATCTTATCTGCGTAGTGATGGAAACTTGCACGACATATTTAGTCTTTCTGAACAGAAATTCCCGACTAATAGAAACAAAGTAGTCTTTAACTGTTAAATAAGACCTATATCAGTCTAGAACTGTACCAACCCACATGTTGTACTGTATCATACTTAATATTTACAAATAAAAGCCATAAAAGGTCTCTAATAATGTTCATGGATGTGGTCGCCGCAACAAATAAAGACTGTGATAAACTCCTGATGCCTGACATCAGTTTCCTTCACTTTAATGTGACAAATCCAACAATATAATCACGTTATTTTTCAGCCATTTTTAAATATCTTTATGATGTAACACATGTGACATCTGAAGCACTGAATTTTCTCCAAATGTGCAATCCAAGCCTGAAGTCTAATCCAGTATCCTCTAAAACATAATTTAATCTGCTACATATGGATGTTTAAATGGCTCTATGTTAAATTGGCTCATAGATGACAGAGTTTTCTTCATCAAGATCCATGCATCTCTGAGAAAATGGTGAAAGATACCATTTCTTTGAGCGGCAGAGACAAACGTTCTGGCTCCATCCCTGATTCAGATTCACACCAAACGATATAACATGATGTATTCTGTTACTACGGAGTACGGCGGTCGTCTCCAGTGTTTGCTTCTCTGATGAGTTTCCTCTCTCTGCAGATCTTCGGCATGGTCTTCGCCATGATTCTCTACTGTCAGATCGGCAGGAAAGGCGAAGCCACCACAACCAATGCCTGAACACGTATGTGACCACGGCCCGTCTCTGCCCGGCGACGGCCAATCAGCAGTGCCCAAATATGCACCATGTAACATGCATCATGTATCCTCAGTGCTTCTGTAACTCAACCTGTGCTCTTACTGTGAAGGAACACGCTGATATATTTTGGTTGGATTAATTTTTATCTTGAATGCACAAAAATAAAACTGCCTGCGATACGATCATCTTTCCCAAAATATGAAAGTTTTCCTTCAGCTTCAACAGAAAAACACAAACAGTACTCAGCTATGTTTCCCTTCACGCTGTGGCCTCAAGGAACAAAATGGTGGAAAATGATCGACCAGTGTTTGAATCAGTTCAGTGTTGTCGGGCTTTTATGTATGGAAGCCTGTTACTGCCAAGAAGGAGCGAAACAAATATATAAAAGTAGGTTTATACGATCAATTTCTTCTCATATCTATTAGAAATTATTGGAAAATGTAAGACTGGGTTTAAACAAAAGGAAAATGATTAATTCATTTTAAAAATGTGGACTTTTTTCCCTTCGATCCTGTCCCGGAGAAATGCAAACGTTTCTTTTGTGTGAAGTGAAATTGGTACTGTACGTGAAATATAAGAGGAATCTTTTCAGCCAAGTGTTTTTAGACATTTTCTGTATGTAAATTGTTCGAGTGCGTGAAAGAATCTAATGTGGTATTCTTATTATTCTTATGTGCTAAATCATAGTAATTAGATCTGTAAGTTATATTTCTTTTTCTTCTTGGTCGATGAAAGCTTTTTGGCAGCGATGGGCTTCCATAGTTGATGTCTAAACATTTACTGCTGTAACTTTCTGTCTCCATGTCTGCTGCCATTTTTACACAATAATCCTCAGGAAGTTCAGGTTGTGTTGTTTGTGTCTCATCATATCTTTAGAAAAAAAATAAATCACTGTTTGTCATTATCAAACCGTGCAACACTGCTGCATAGATGTAATATATTGGACCAAATCGTTATAGTACTCGTTAACTTTTGATTTAGAAGTGGTTTAATCTTGTGGAGCAGACTTGATTTCTTTTCTTTGAGTCTTTGCACTGAATCTTGTTGCTGTTGCATTTATATGTGAACACTTTGTTTTTCGTACTGGCACCGGTTGAAAACTGTAAGGATGTTTTTATTGTGTATTTTTGTCACCTTTACTTTGGGACATGAAGTGTCATACTATATAAAAAGTAAAAAAAAATTGCTTGTCTGTTTTATCCTACACTCTTCTCCTACCAGAGAGGGAGAGATTCTTTAATATTCTAAATAAAGGTAAAATTCAATAACAAAACAAAAAGATAACTGACTTTATTCTGATGTTTTCTGTGGACCCTTCGTCTCCACTCCCGGCCTCTCATTGTCCCCGAGCCTCACTTTGAGCCTCACTGATCTGCACACTGTGATAAAACCTGACACAGGATGTCGTTTTTTGCCATCTTGACACACTGAACCTGATGTTCCCGTGTGAACGTCTGCAGCTGTTGTTTAAGATGGTTTTAACACCGTTCCAGCTGTCTGAGTAGGAGAAGTGATGAAGGGCAGCTCCGTCTGTCACAGGTGAAATGCTTCAACGCTGAATTTCTGATAAATGCCAGGACTCACTTCCCCTCCTCCAGATAAATTCAAACTGTCCTTTTTATTACAGGAAGAAAAACTCAAGTACCTGCAGTTCAACATTCAGCAAATATAAAGTGTCACTGGACCTTTTTTGGAGTTTCCTTGAGTTGGTTTTATATATTAAACCACACAGAGAAACAAAACCACCACAAGAGACACACAAAACCATCACAAAGAGACTCAAAATTGCCGCAGAGACTTAAAACCATCACAAAGAGACACAAAACCACTAGGAAGAGACTCTCAAAACGGCATAGTCCTGTTGTCATACATGACTCACCTATTGAGCAGGTCAGCTCATACAAGTATCTGGGAGTTCACTTAGATGACACTTTTAGTTGGTATGTGCATGTTGAAAGTTTGTGCTCTCGTTTACAGCAGACTGTATTTTCTGCGCAGACTGAGAGCGTATGGACCATGGACAAAAGCATCATGTTTTTATTTTACCAGGCAGTACTAGAGAGCTTAGCCAGATATGGGATGTCATCCTGGTATGGCAACATCACTGCAAAACTAAAAACTAAACTCGCTCGTCTGGTGCACACAGCCATGAAGGTGATTGAAAAGAGACTATCAGACCTTGCAGTTCACTTATGAACAAACTGTTCTTAGGCAAGCCCAGAGGATAGTGACTGACCCATCCCATATTCTTCATTTAGAATATAACCTCATAACCTCAGGCAGACGATATAGAGTCCCTCACTGTAAACTCAACCGTTTTAAGAATTCATTTGTTCCAACCTCCATCAAATTCCTAAATAATGCTGCTTGAGGCCGATACTTGTGCAATAATTTTTAGAGTGTTTTGATTATTTATTATGGTGATCTTTTAGCATGTATTACTTATGTATAGTGTATATATGTGCTATGTTATGGGATATGTGCAATACTGTTATGTATTTGTCAGTGATGGGATGGCTGATGATGTATTGTTTGTTGTCATTGTGGCTGTCAAGGCATTTATGGCGCAGCTGTTGAGTCCAAGACAAATTTCCCTGAACGGGACAATAAAGTATATCGTATCGTATGATAAAGAGACACAAAACCAACACAAATGACACAAAACCAACACAAAGAGACTCAAAACCACCACAAGAGACACAACCAACACAAATGACTCAAAACCAACACAAAGAGACTCAAAACCACCACAAAGAGACTCAAAACCACCACAAGAAACACAAAACCAACACAAGAGACTCAAAACCACCACAAAGAGACTCAAAACCACCACAAGAGACACAAAAGCACCACAAGAGACACAAAACCACCACAAAGAGACTCAAAACCACCACAAAGAGACTCGAAACCACCACAAGAGACACAAAAGCACCACAAGAGACACAAAACCACCACAAAGAGACTCAAAACCACCACAAAGAGACTCAAAACCACCACAAAGAGACACAAAACCACCACAAGAGACTCAAAATCACCACAAAGAGACTCAAAACCACCACAAGAGACTCAAAACCACCACAAGAAACACAAAACCACCACAAAGAGACTCAAAATCACCACAAGAGACACAAAACCACCACAAGAGACTCAAAATCACCACAAAGAGACACAAAACCACCACAAGAGACTCAAAACCACCACAAGAAACACAAAACCACCACAAAGAGACTCAAAACCACCACAAAGAGACTCAAAACCAAACAAAAGAGACACAAAACCACCACAAAGAGACTCAAAACCACCACAAAGAGACTCAAAACCAAACAAAAGAGACACAAAACCACCACAAAGAGACTCAAAACCACCACAAGAGACTCAAAACCACCACAAGAGACACAAAACCAACACAAGAGACACAAAACCAACACAAGAGACTCAAAACCACCACAAAGAGACTAAAAACCACCACAAGAGACACAAAAGCACCACAAGAGACACAAAACCACCACAAAGAGACTCAAAACCACCACAAAGAGACTCGAAACCACCACAAGAGACACAAAAGCACCACAAGAGACACAAAACCACCACAAAGAGACTCAAAACCACCACAAAGAGACTCAAAACCACCACAAAGAGACACAAAACCACCACAAGAGACTCAAAATCACCACAAAGAGACTCAAAACCACCACAAGAGACTCAAAACCACCACAAGAAACACAAAACCACCACAAAGAGACTCAAAATCACCACAAGAGACACAAAACCACCACAAGAGACTCAAAATCACCACAAAGAGACACAAAACCACCACAAGAGACTCAAAACCACCACAAGAAACACAAAACCACCACAAAGAGACTCAAAACCACCACAAAGAGACTCAAAACCAAACAAAAGAGACACAAAACCACCACAAAGAGACTCAAAACCACTACCAAGAGACACAAAACCAACACAAGAGACACAAAACCAACACAAGAGACTCAAAACCACCACAAGAAACACAAAACCACTACAAAGAGACTCAAAACCACCACAAGAAACACAAAACCACCACAAGAGACTCAAAACCACCACAAAGAGACTCAAAACCACCACAAAGAGACACAAAACCACCACAAAGAGACTCAAAACCACCACAAAGAGACACAAAACCAAACAAAAGAGACACAAAACCAACACAAAGAGACTCAAAACCACCACCAAGAGACACAAAACCAACACAAGAGACACAAAACCAACACAAGAGACTCAAAACCACCACAAGAGACACAAAACCACCACAAGAGACACAAAACCACCACCCATCCATCTTTGCATCAATTGTACCAAATACACAGAATAAATATGACAAAACATTCTGTAAAAAATACAACACATGACCAACTTATCTACAGAGAGATCTGAAAATGTTTTCAGCGCTGACCAATAGAGACGATGGTGTCAAAAGAAGAACAAGTGTGTGACTGATGACACCTCAAGTTAATTATTGGTAATAGTTTAACGGCATCACGCAATAACATCTACAGTTAGTGCATCACAAATATTCCAGGTGTAATAACAACACACAGCTTCTTCAGACTGTGTTGAGCTTCAGTCTCCAGCAGGTGTCGCTGTGATTGAATCATTTTACAGCTCAAATATACAGAAAGCAAAGAACTCCCCATGTTTCCTCCATTTCTATAAAAGTAGAGCTGAACTTTGTTGTTGTATTAACAGGTACGACTGGACGCCCGCTCACAGTATGAAACCCACACAGCGCCCTCTGGAGGCTGAAATGTGTTTAACAATATGAAACGTTGGCGCCAGCAGACGGCAGAGATCCAGCAGAACCAGCAGAACCGCCAGACGCTGATGGATGGAAGTGTTCCATCACGTGAGCAGCTGGAGTGTGTCGCTGTTTATCGCCATCGCCGCTGTTCGTCAGGATATTTATACTCTTTAAACACAACGAGCGTCTGCCGAGAAACCAGCACACACACACACACACACACATTTATGGGCATAAACACACACACACACTCAGGCAGCCAGTCAGTTCGTCCCCTCCAGTTATTTTTAGTCTAAAGTCAACAGGGCGCTTTGCTTAATGACTCCACTGAATTCCTTTCTGTTCCATTTTTATTTTATCTTATCTGGTCAACAGACCTTTAAATTCACTCGTCACGATATATTACATGTTGTTTTTGTTTTGTTTTAATTGGCTTATTTATGTTTGCTTCAGTCGTGGAAGGTTTTAATCTGGGTTCAACCTGGATTCTTAATTGCAGCTCCTGGTCTTGCTCAGTTGTCGTCACCCGACATAATCACAAAATTAAATCTGAGAGAGAGTGGACCTTGATTTATATCACAGATTAATGTTTAAAACAGTTTCCTGACTGACGACATTCAGCCGCTACACCTTCACACTAAATGTGTTAGCAACGTTAACATTGCTTATGTGAGCTACTAATGTTAACGTTGCTAATGCTAGCTGCAGCGTAGCTTTCTATAAACTTTATAGAAACAGATCGTCAACACGACTTTAACATAAAACCAGTCAGTATTTAATCAGGACCGGATCAGATGGAAACTGGAGGAGGAAGTCCTGTTTTTCATCCTTCATCCTTCCTCATCAGGGATTCTGTTACCTGGAGTAACCTCTCCTCTCTCCTCTCCTCTCTCCTCTCCTCTCTCCTCTCCTAACCCTCCTAGCTTCCTCTCCTCTTATCTTGTGGCCTGTCCCTTGTTTCCTTCCTTTGTTTCCTCTCCTCATTACCTCGTCTCCTCTCGTTTCCTCTCCTCATATCCTCCTTTCATTTCCTCTCTTCTCCAATCTTGTCTCCTATCCTTGTTTCCCCTCTCCT
This sequence comes from Sparus aurata, assembly GCF_900880675.1. Taxonomy (NCBI): domain Eukaryota; kingdom Metazoa; phylum Chordata; class Actinopteri; order Spariformes; family Sparidae; genus Sparus; species Sparus aurata. The sequence goes on along the minus strand of NC_044200.1, from coordinate 23,277,906 downwards.
ATCTTGTTTCCTCTCCTCATTTCCTCCTCTTCTCACTTGTTTCCTCTCCTTGTTTCCTCCTCTCCCTGTTTCCTCTCCCAATTTTTCCTTCCTTTCCTCTCCCTGTTTCCTCTCCTTGTTTCCTTCTCTCCTCTTTAGTTTCCTCTCCTTGTTTCCTCTCCTTGTTTCCTCCTCTCCCTTTTTCCTCTCCTTGTTTCCTCTCCTTGTTTCCTCTGCTTGTTTCCTCTCCTTGTTTCCTCCTCTCCTCTCCAGTTGATCTTCCAAACTTGGTCATGTTCTCCGTCCTGCAGCCAAACACTCCTGAGGTTTAAACAACATCCATCACACACACACACGCACACACACACTCTCTCTCTCTCACACACACTCACACACACACACACACACTCTCTCTCTCACACACACTCACACACACACACACTCTCTCTCTCTCACACACACTCACACATACACACACTCTCTCTCTCTCTCACACACTCACACACACACACACACACACACTCTCTCTCTCTCTCTCACACACTCACACACACTCACACACACACTCACACACACACACACACACACTCACACACACACTCACACACACACACTCTCAGCTGCTCTCCGGTCTCTCTGGTTCTGTTTCAGCCCGGCTCTCTCAGACGGCGGTCATGGCTCGCTGCAGGAGTTACTTACGAGGGCTCGCCATCTGTGTCACTGTGCTGCTGATGGTAAGCTAACCGCTAACTGCTAACTGCTAACAGCATGTTTATGATTGGTTGAGACGAGTGTGAAAAGTAAGCTGCAAAACTGTTCATTGGTTCAAAGATTGATGAGAAAATGAAGAGAGAAGAAAACGCGTATTTGAGTTTAATATTTGAACTTTAATTTAGCTTCTTTTAATTTTTACAGTTGGATTAATATTCTGGAGGAAAACACGAGTTAAAGCTGATTAATAAAGACGTTCTTTGGTTATAAAACAATTGCTGTGATTTAATCAAACATGTCATTTAAAGTTTATTTTATTTGGTGGCAGATTCTGTTTCATATTCAATCTTTACTCAACTACATTTATTGTGATGTTTTTTTTAATACTTGCTCATTTATTCCACAACTTTATTTGCACATTGTTTTACAAAATAATATCTAACATACAAAAACACACTGATGATCTGAATCAGACTATAAAATATAATGCAACTTGATTTATTTATTCACCCAGGAGCGTGTAAATAAACGGCAATAAAAAAAAAAAAACTTATTAATTATAACTCAGCTTGTTACAGAAATAGTTACCACAAACTGTCTCTGATTGTTAATTTTTTTTGGTAAGATGTTTGTGAATTAGTCTCCATGTAAACAGTTTTTTGTGTAAAACATGTTTCTTTATGCTGATGACTCTCTGCGTTATGTGAGTGATGTTGTGACTGAAACTGATGCTGTTACAGATATATCTTAGATTTTAGTTTTATGGTTTATATTTTGTACTTTCTTATTATTAACATGAGTCACCTGTAACACACTGACCTGTGTGAAAAGAGTTTATGTGATATCAGTAACGACCATCATGCTTTATGGCTCTGTGGTCACGTTAACAGTAATACGTGATATGCAACGTCCTGTTAAGACTTTCAAAATAAAGCGTGCTAGCAAACTACAGGCTCTGACATGTACTCAGAGTATCAGAGTAAAAAGTCTCCCTCTGAAGGACATTTGTGCTCAAAGCTAACTGAAGCTCACGTCATATTAATAGAATTCAAAGACTATTAAAGTTAAAGGTAGAATCAGTAGGATTTGTCCCAGCTGTTCCTGAACGCACCACAAAGACAGTTGATTGTTGAGTCTCATTCCCAGGACGTCAAATAGACACATGTTGGGTTGGTAAAGCGTCCCGAGCAGCAACAAAGAGAGAAAATCAGAAACTCTCTGCAGATACGAGACACTAACACGCCTTTTCTCCACATTCCAGTCTCCCTCTCTGTCTGTTTACGCCTTCTTACGGCTTTTACGTCTTTGTCTCGTCTCGCTGCGTCTGATAGGTCGGATGCTGGGAAGGCGGCGTGCGATGTTCCGATGTCAGAAAAATAAATACTCTTGACTCAAGCGCAGTATTTCCGCAGTATTTGTACTCTGATGCCGTGTTTGATTGCTGGTCTGAGAGCGGGTTGTTACATAAGTTGAGTTGTGTAATTAGTGCTTTATCACTTCCTCTTGTTGTTTTCTTCCTCTCCCCTCCCTCTGTTTCCTCCACTCATTCCTTTTCACCGTGCCTATAAAACACTGCAGTGATCTCTGATTACTCTGTTCGCTGCTTCCTGTTTTGGCTCCAGCCGTGTTGTTGTTGACTCTCCGTCAGCTGATCGTCGACTCGACTGTCAGACTTTCTGTTTCAGTCCTCACGTGTTGTCGACGGTTCAGTCTGTGTTTTAATCTCATCCCTTCTCGTGTTTGTTGTGTTTGCGTCTTGTTCTCAGCCGACCGTGTCAGAACATTCAGTAGAACTGTTCTGAAAACAGAGCTGGGAACTTTAAACTGTGACGTCGGAGCGTCACAGCTCCCAGCTGACGGAGCGTCTCCGGGGAAACACGACAGTTTGAGAGGAATGTCTCTGCTGTTAAAGACTTCCTGTGAACAACAACAAACTCTGGGTCGCAGCGGTCTGATCCCACGTTTCCCCGGTTCTCTCTCTGCAGGTGTCGGGTGTGGTGATGATCGGGGTCGGGTTCTCCTCCATCGACGGCAACACACCTGTTGCCGAGGTAAACGTGTTCGATCACAACACCTGGCACAGATGTCCTGCCTGCTGCATCAAACAAACACTCAGTCTGATGGAAATGTTGAATATTAGATCCAATCAGTCGACCCGAATAAACTTTGTGTGAACCTCCCTCCCACTGTGTGTGTGTGTGTGTGTGTGTGTGTGTGTGTGTGTGTGTGTGTGTGTCTCTCAGTTGTTCAACCAGTTGTCGAGCAGCGATGGTTTGCTGGTCCTGCAGGTCTTCGGTCCGATCACGGTGATTCTGTCTGTTCTGGGCGTCTGTGCTGCGACGCTGGACCTCAAACCTCTGCTGCTGGTGGTGAGACACACACACACACACACACACACACACACACACACACACACACAGAGGGGGCGGGGCTAACCTCTCATCCTCTCCTTCAGTTCTCGGCTCTGATATTTGTGGAGTTTGTGGCTCTGATGGTCGTCGCCTCGCCGCTGGTCCAGGTCCAGGCTCAGGTAACTTCCTGTCCACCGCTGCCCCCTGCAGGGCTCATCACAGAGATTCAGGGACCAGAACAGTTTCAGAACCCTTCCAGAATCAGAACCAACATTAAGACTAACACGTGTTTCCTCTCTGTGAACATCCTGAGAAGTGTTTTCATGTGTCCGGAGCAGAGATGATCAACGCCTCTCTGATATAATTCTGATTGGATAACGATGTTTTCTTCTTCCTGTTCTCTCCGTCACTGTTGTTCTGGATCGTGCTGTGCAGTTGGACGGCGCCGTGGACGAGGTGTTCCTGAACGTCACTCCTCTCCACAGAGTGGAGCAGTACATCCAGCAGGAACTGAATAAGCTGCAGATGTCGGTACGACACGGAGAGAAAGAACAACTAAATTAAATCTGATTGAATCCAAAATCCACGTTAGCCTGTTAGCCTGTTAGCCTGTTAGCTCTCTTCAATCTTCATCTTGTCCTTCAGTTGAGCCGGATCAGAACTCATGTTTCAGAAAACATCTTCAATCCAGATTGAACTGATCAGAACCACGTGAGTGTAACTGTACTGTGCGTCTCACGGTGTCGCTGTGTGTCTCAGGACTCGTGTTGTGGTCTGAGGCGTTTTGACGACTGGGAGGATCAACTTCCTGACTCCTGCCTCTGCTCGCCTCCCACCGCCCCGCCCGCCTCCCACCTGTCGCCCAGGTAACACTCGGCTGTTAAGTAGGTCCTTTTTAAATCTCCTCATAAATTCATACATTTCTGAACGATTTCACATTATGGTTTAGAGTTTTTAAAGAAAGTTGTGAAGGTTTTTTGAGAGATTTTGAGAAATTTGTTCATAAATGTTGAGTTATTTTTTAAGTTTCTAGACACATTTCTGCAGTTTCTCATTTTCTCATCAGGCTTTTGAGCTTTCTGCATATTTACTGAGTTACTGGAAGAACTTTTGAGCTTCTAGATAAGTTGTCCAAGAGTTTAATAGTTAAAGAGTTGTTTTCTTAAGTTGTTTATTTTGTGATGAATAATTGTACAGAGGGAGGAGATTTGGACGTTTCTGGAGTTGTTACAGAATCGAGTTTCGGGACAACCTTCTGGATTTCTAGAAGAGTTCTGAGCGAGCTGTTGGTTTGTTTGAGTTCAAGAATGAGATTTAATCTCACAGATTGGTTTGTAAGCTTCCAGGAGAATTTGAGAACTTTGAGGATTTCTTTTATGTTCCAGAGATGTTGAACATGTAGATGAACGTTGACATCATGAGGCTGCAGAGCGACGGAGATCCTAAAACCTCCTGAAAAACTCGACTGTTTGACTTTGTTTTTCACGTCTCTGGTCTCGGTTGTGATCCAGAGACGCTGCCTCAGTTTCTTCTTCTCTTCTTCCTGTTGCAGCCATCAGTCTGGTAACTGGAGCTCAGACGGAGCGTGTGTGATGGTGGACGGTGACCTTCGACCTCCGACCTCTCGGGTCACAGAGAAATGGGTTCACTCGAAGGTAAATCCACAGAATCAACATCACTTCTCCTCTCTCTTCCTCTGCTGTAGCTCCTGTTTTTACACTGAGTGTTGACCTTTGACCTCTGCAGCCCTGCGGTCCCATCCTGAAGAGCTACCTGAGCTTCCCCATCAAACTCAGGATAGGAATCATTTCAGCCTTCGCCACCATCGCGGTACATCATCACACACACACACACACACACACACAACATCCTGCTCTCAGTTTCAGCGAGTTCTGTTCTAACTTCTCTTTTTCCCTCCGTGTTGACAGAGTTTCATGACACCTCAGAACACCATTTTTCAGTAATACAGGTGTGTGTGTGTGTGTGTGTGTGTGTGATGCAGATAACGGCCATCGTTCTGTGTCTGGCGTTGGGTCTGGAGGAATATTGGAAGACGCCTCCGGTGGAAGCGACGGTCGACGACTTCAACAGAGTGAAGTACGAACCCAAACCCTCCCTCACCTGACCTCTGACCCGTCGCCTGAACCCGAAGCATCAATCCACACAGCTGCTGATGATCAACAACAACATCCACTCAGACCTTTATATCCGACTGTTTCCTGGTTGAGCTGTAGGACGTCTCGTTGGCAGGTGATTGTCGCGGCCTCAGGTAGAAAACGTTAATTTAAGAAAAACGAGCACATTTCATTTTTCACCATCGTCCCCACCGACATTTACCAACCGTGTGGAGCACATGGAGCCATCCAGGAAGTCGAGGTCGGGCTCCTCGATAGAACTGTATCGATCCATCGATCCAAGATCTGTATCGTCACTTTTAAGATGAGCCTTTATTTTGAAATTCACCACGAGAGCTGAGAAAATACAGTTGAATTAAAGGATCAGCTGCGAGGTTCGCTGTACGCTAGCTGCTATGCTAGCTGCTACGCTAGCTGCTACGCTAACTTACACAAAGTGATGAAGCTAATAATGGTGCCAGTTGTTTCACCTCCTCAACAGTTGATGAGCCGAACTTTAAACTTTCGTGTTCGATGTTCTTGTTGTTGAGACATATTTCATGTTGTGTGTCCGTGTTAAAGGACATTTTACTGGTTTTACTGTTCTTTGCGTTTTTATTATGATCAGAAAAGACGGAGTGATGATGTCGTCTCACACTGACATCAGGAGTGAAGCAGCTGTCGTGTGACGCTGTGAGGAAACAGTCCAGATGTTTGTGTGACCGTCGACACGCAGCTCCGACCTGCAGGGACGGAAACGTTAATCTAACCCAGGAGAGTCTCTTTTGACTCTCATCTGTGAGCAGTGTGTTATAAATAAAGTTTATTTTGTCTCTGATGTTTGTGTGGCCTGTTGTTGTAGTTCCCCTCTGCAGCCACGAGATGGCGGTGACGATGTGATTGAGCGGCAGGTCGTCGTCTCGGCGGCTCGTTAAGTGTTTAAAAAAAGATTCAGTTCTTCAGTTTTCAGGCTGTTTCTTCACAGATTCAGTTATAAAGGTTTTGAAAAACTGTTTTATATATTTACATGAACAAATCATTTATATAAAGTATGTTTAAAAAAAAAAAAGAAAAAGAATCCCACAAACACACACCCACACACACACACGCACTGACCTCATTACTGAAACCTGCTGCACATTTAACCACAATGCCAAAAGTACCTTCAACCACCAGTAAACACGTCTTAACACATAAACATCACCAGACTCCCTTAACAAAAACAAATGTAGTGATTCTAAGAGTTGCTGAGTTAAAAAAACTTTGTAACGTAGTGAAACTTTGTCTCTGACAGATTCTAACTCATTGTCTCCTTCTTGTAAACTCAGCATTAAATGTAATACATGAAGCCAACTATTAACCACAATTTCACCAGACTCCCTTAACAAATCAGCTAATTTAAGAAGTTGTTGTGTAGCTTAAAACTTTATAAACATAATGAAACTGTGTGTGTGACAGATTGTAAGTCATTGTGTCCTTGTTGTAAATTCAGCATTAAATCTTTCAGCTGAAGTTGTTTGTCTCCTTGTAAAAAGTGTCAGTTTGTGGCAGCATGTCTGTACCAGCCTGTCTGCTTCTGTGTCTAAAGTGCTAAAGTCTTACCTGCCAACATTGATCAGCTGTTTGAACACACTGTTTACACTGATTTCACCTTTTACACTCCATTTATGAAAGAAGAAACATGTTATTGATCTAAACATGTCACATGTTACAAAGACACTAAACAGGAACAATATAGGCTACTTCTTTGTCCCCGTGGAGAAAGTCCCCAGACTCCCTTAACAAATGTGTCAGTTTAGTGAGTTGTTGAATTATGAGAAACTTCAAAACAGTGAAAGATAAACTCTGACAGATTGTAACTCATTGTGTCCTTGTTGTAAATTCAGCATTAAATGTGATACATGAAACCAACTATTAACCACATTTCCCCAGACTCCCTTAACAAATGTGTCAGTTTAGTGAGTTGTTGAGTTGGAGACACTTTATAAACTCTGTGAAACTCTGTCTCTGACTCATTCTGCATTATTTGGACTGTCTTCTAAATTCAGCAAATGTTCTACATTAATGTATTTCCCTCTTAGTGTATAAAACACAGTTTGTTGCAGTGATGTATGTGTTTAATTGTGTACAAATCAGGAAGTGAGATCTGATCACAGGTGGCTCTGCTTTGTTGTAAAACAGTGGGTAATTTAACCTGATCACTGCTTTTAACGAGGTCACAGGACAAAAATATAACAAACTTATTTTTCATATTGTAAAAAAATCAAAAAAAGGAGTTACCACTAATTTCAGCCCTCAATTAAGTGTAGTTGAGTAAAATGTGCGACGTTTCAAGTGCAAATAACTTGAACTTGTACAAGAAAAAAATACACATTTATTCTCACTTAACATAAGAAGCATTCTGTTCTCCGAGCTGAACGACCTTCAGCACGACTGAGGGAATGTGAGTCCCAACATGGCGGCAGGTTGTTTATGTTCAGCGCTCACAGAGACGATCCGGCCTGATACAGTGAAGGTCTCATCCATCTGTTGAAGCAGCACAGACCGACGTGTTTCTGTGGGTCTGATTCTGTTCCACTCTGTTTCAGACGCTCTCCGGCAGGATTTCCTCTTCTGTTGCAGCTGATGATGGACGACTCTAAAAACCTTCTCACCTCCCACCTGCACAAGAAACCACAGGACAGTCTCACAGTCTGTACAGCTGTTGTTGCAGCTACATCAGCCTGTCATGTTGTTTCTGTGTTATTGTTTTTAATGATTTTAACACATTCATATTGTTTGTTGTCACTGTTTCTCAGTTTGGTCGAAGCTATAAAGCTTTTTGATTTAAATGTAGAAGAAAAAACAGGACACGACGACGACGTAATACAAGAAAGTGGAGAATGCAGCTGCAGTAGATGATGAAATGATGTTTCATTTACAAACTGACCCCAGATCTGCACAGATGTTCATTGATCCAGAAAACCACCTTTACAGTTTCAGATGCTGCCACACATAAACACACATCCAACATGTCATGTGTCCACAGTCCCGTTATCATCCGTCTCTGAGGAATGATGTTCAGATATTAGTAGTTTGTTTCAGCAGATACATGAAAAGTGATTAAATTACAGAAACAACATCATCAGTTTGTATCATACATTCACTGGAGGACACTGATGTAGAGGAAGCAAGTGAAATATAAAATATATTAATTTGTAGCTTGTGCTAACCAGGAACATGATATCACATTTAACAACCAATAAATATTCAGTTTCTCTGTGAAAACTCATCTGCATCCTCACGTGAATGTTAGTTAGTTTAGAGAGCAATGGAAACAATCATGACCGACTTGTTTAGTTTAATCAAGATTTACTTTGAGCTGGGTTTAAGACACTGGGAGATAGTCCTGTCTTTAAGTCATATCGATGGTATTACCATTAGTTTGTCGACTCTACGCAGGCACCTGAGGACTTTGCGGTTGTTCAGAAGGAAGTCATTATAGGCCCATGGGCGTCACTTGCAGGATAGAGGTTCTCGCGGGAGTTCCAAGTATCGCGACGATTCAGAAAAAAAAATTACTCAGAAAAACAGGGGGGAAAAAATTACCACGAAAAACCGAAAAAATACTCAGAAAAACAGGAAAAAAAAAATGTCAGAAAAACCGAAAAAAAAAAATATTCCAAAAAACAAACCAAAAAATAAATTACTCAGGAAAACCAGAGTTTTTTTTTTTTTTCAAGTGAATGCAGTACGCTTCCGTACTAAAGTCGACCCACAGAGTGAGAGTGAACGGCAGTCTCCCACCTCTTCTTTACTTCCTGTACACAAACATGTGTCAGAGAAGGTGTGAAAACAGGACCATCACTGAATATGCAGATGACTCGGTGATTGTTAACCTGTGAAACTGGTCATGGTCCAGTCATCAGTGACTCTGTTGAAGGGTGCGAGGCGTCCCACCTTCAACTAAAGGACATGCTCAAAATCCAGACACAAGAAGTCACATCAATCAAAGGTCAAACTGTTCAATGTGCGCAATCTTATAAATATCTGGGGACGATTATTGACTCAAAACTCACATTTGAAACTAACTGTGAAGCTGTGTGTAAAAAAGGGCATCAGCATCCGTTCTGTTTGAGGAAACTGAGTCACTTCCATATCGATAAATCCATCATGAGCCTCTTTTACCAGCTTTTACTGAGTCGGTTTTATTATTCACACTAGCAGCCTGGTTTGGGAACCTCTCTTTGAAAAACAAAAACTCACTTAACCAGATAGTAAAGTGGTCCAGCAGGCTGATTGGTGAGCCACAGCTCAACGTGGAGGCCCTGTACACAAAACAACCACAACGCATATGTGATTCAGTTTTAAAGGACAGTTCCCTCCCATTGCACAATGACTTTCAGTTTCTCCCCTCTGGGCACAAGTTTAAAATCCCCAAGTGCAAAACAAAAAGACACAAAAACAGCTTTGTCCCTGCAGCTCTTTCACTGAAGAATAAGTAATTACTTTATTTTAAACAAATGATTGATTATTGCTGCTTTTACTTATTTACTCATTTTTGTTATTTTAATTTTTAACTTTTTACTTATCCATTTAATCTTACACATTATGTCTGTTTTTACAGCCTAAATAATTGTTTTTCTTTTTGATTCGTCTTGTATATATACATATATATATATATTTTTTCTTCTTATATATTTACTATCCCAGAATGACGGAGGACCTGTAAGAACTCTCTAAAACTTTTAAGATTCTTTCTTTTTTTTCTCCTTTTTTCTAGCTTTCACTGTCCTGAGTTTGGATGATGTGTGTTTTGTGTCTCTATGTTTTCCCACATGTGTAGGAAATGACTCTGCTGCTGCAAACAAAATCTACCTCTGTGAATTAATCAACTTGAACTTGAACTTGACCCTGTCTGCAGGCGCACCAGCTCAGGTGGAGGTAGACTTGTAGTCAAGACCGCCTAAACCGAGACCAAGACACTACCAAGACCAGAGAGTATCAAGACCAAGACCGCTCAAGTTAAGACCGAGACCGAGACCAAAAAAACCCCTATTTTTTTTGTCATTTTGCAGGAGTTGTAGAACATAAGCACCATACTGGGTTCAGCTGCTTGGTATAAATATTTCAACGACAGGCACAATAATACAGAGACAGTGCATGCCTTGTGTGTGAACGCAAGTGATATGAAAATTAAGTGTACAGTCTAAACATCAGGTCTTTGCATTATGAAACCTAAATCCAATCCAGTATGACACATTAACAGATCATCTCTGTATTTGACTTCATCTCTTTGCATAACTGCAGCACTATGCCTGCTCCTCCTGTCAGCCAACTAACTCATGTGTATTGTTACACTTCTACTCTATAAGGTCTGATGTTCTTCTCTACAGAATCTGTAGCCTAAACCATTCTGCAGCTGTAGTGGCACGATAGCCTCACAGGGCCATGAGAGGACGAGCGCCAACGCCGTCTGTGTCACAAAATGCATGTGATTGTTACCACTTGAAGGGGGCGTATAATGATATTTAAAAAAAACTAAAAAAAAACAAAAAACTGTGCCTGCCTGGATATTATAGGTTACAAATCCCTTCGAGACCCCTCGGCCAGTCTGAGACATTGCGAGACCGAGAGACCCGAGACGAGACCACAAAAAAGTGTTCTTGAGACCAAGACCGGTCTCAAGAACTACAAGTCTATGTGGAGGACGATTAGTTTGTATCTGCAGTTACTTTTATCACAGTGAAGTTTTTTGGAGGGAGATTGTTCTCACTGTAAAACCCCAAAAACCGACTGTACTTCTTGGATATGATCGTACATCTGCAGCACTCCCTGCTAGTTCTGCTGGTGCTGTCTGACCTCAGTGTGATGTTCTCATGCTATATGCTGACCACTTATTACATCATAGCTGCTTGAAGCAGTTTGACACCTCAGTGTTCTGCTTCTGTTTTTTTTTTTTTTTTTAATTCCACTTACCTCAGCAGCATCCTGACCACAGAGTGAACTGACTGACCAAGAACAGCACAGACTCTTATAAATAATATTTCTCCTGTTATCCTGCTCAGTAAACTGCATTACAGGTCACATGTTCACCTCACTGCACCTTCAGACTAGAGGTGGGTGCAATTCATCGATGTGGCGATGCATCACGATGCGTCACGTGGCGATTTGGCATCGATTAATTAACGTTGATGCTTTGCTGCAAGACCGGAACAAAAAACCCGTAACCGGAACCTTAGCGTGTGCGCCGCCCGGACTGTTTAGTGAGTGGGACCACAACAAGCTGAGCAGTAACGTTAGTTTCTTTGCAAAATGGGAACAGCAGAGCGGCTGATTCTCTCGCCACCGGGGTTCACTGCAACCGCGTGAAAACACTTTGGATTTTATGAGAGAGCAAACAAGACGACTGACGAGACCTACGCGATTTGCTGTTTTCAGTGTTTTCTGTGCAATTTTGTGTCCTTGAAAAACACAATTCAGCTGTTCAAAAAAACCTTGCTATCTATTTAATGAGTGTAGTTTTAGAGGAACTGAGTTAATTGATAGGCTATTCATTCGCAAATGTAGCCACAGATGAAGACAAAATCAATCTTGTATGGAAAAAAAGCATAAAAAATCGCAATAATCGAATCGAATCGTCAATCGTTATAATCGAATCGAATCGTCAATCGTTCTAATCGAAGAATCAAAGAATCAAAGCTCCAATAATCGAAATCGAATCGAATCATGAGGTACCCTTGTTGGAACACTCCTGCTTCAGACTGGGTGCACACTGAGTTTAACTGTAGAAAGCATGTTCACATCTTCCACTCTTTGGCCTTCTGTTCTCTTGTTTTTGAAATGTAGATTGTTTAAACTACTCAGATATGAACCCAATATTAATTTGTTGGCGCTGCAGCAGGAGGACGAGGTGTGTTGGTGTGTTGATGTGTTTCCTGTCTGGCTTTACAGATGGTTTCCGTGGTGAACTGAGCTAATATGTGTCGATTTGTTGTGGCAGGAGCGCTCGGCGTCATCGCTCGACCACCATCAGCTCTGAGAGGCGTGTTGTTGTCATAAAAGCTGTGAGTGCAGTCGAACCTGACGCCTGAAAGAGAATCCTGACAATGCAGGTGACGGAGAGTAAACACTCGGCACTGACGACGTAATCAGAGAGATTTCAGATCTCTCATTCAGGTCCGGAGGTGGATTACAGAAACCCAAGGTGGAGCCCTGCTGCCGCCAAAGGCAAACATTTCCTTTCAACTCACGACTGACTGGATGAAAGTCCTGAAGGTTGTACAGAGACCGTCAGAAACAGGATGTTTGCTGCATGACGTGGACTCAGCAGCAGGACTGAGGCTGATGGAGTCGTTCATCAGTCACTGCACCAAGAGTTAAAAATAAAAAAGGTGTGATGAAAGAGGCCCGGCGGTTGGTTGTGGTCCGGTTTCATCCGTTGAGCCCTGCAGCCGTTGGTGTAAAACCGCAAAATAGGAACATTAATTTTCATCTTCTCACTTTTACTTCCCCCTCACATCCCTCCGAGGATGATTATCCCGTCAGTACCTCCTGTTGGTTAACCGCACGGCCAAAAGTGTGTGTGACACCAGAACCTGACACCTGTGTGTGTCGGCTGAACGTGTCGGACTTTGATGTTCTGCTGTCAAAGTACCGACACAACCACGTTAAGAATAATAAGAAAGAGAAACGTCAAAGCTGCCAGACACCAAACCAGAGACCACTGTTCAGGACTGTGTTTCAAACCGCTGGATGTTTTTATGAGTCCTCGGGAAGATTTCCAGCCGCGTTTGTTGCAGCAGAATCAGATCTCAGGGCCTGAACAAAACCAGAAAATCGGCAAAGCGCTGTTACAACAAGAACATTTTAATATGTAACATAAAAAACGCACATTTTTAGCAGCTACCAGGCGAGAGACCGCTGCTCGAGACGGTCTTTAAACATTTGAAAACATGAAACCACTTGTTGGGTTTTTAATGAACCGTCGGGACATTTTTCAGATATCTGTATTTAAATGTTTCCCGGCTGCAACATATTCAGGGTTGACAGGAACGTTAATGCAGGTGACAACAAGCAGAACTGGTTGTTGTCTGTATCCGTCTGTCATCTGATCCCAGCAGGTGTATTAACAGTTTGCTGCACGGTTGGATTTTAAGGAAACACTTGAATTTCCCACAACCTCGTCTTCCTCTTCAGGCGTGGCTAACGCTCTCAAACAGGCGTGAAGTGGTTCTGCTGCTGAGCTCGTCACAGCACGGGAAAGTGAACGGTTTGGACTGAACAGCAGGACGAACATGTTGAGTCTGTGTGTGAGGTGGAGGTGTGAGGAGGGACAAAGATGTGAGTTGAGTTTACTGTCAGTAAGGAGAAGTTAAGTGGATGGAATGTGACTCAGCTCAGGTGAGCTTCAACATCTGACCTTCTTATTTCTGGTACGTGGGCGGATTCTGCAGTTTGACATTTAAGAGGAATTAAAAGTAATCTGCTGCGATCGCTCGTCTCTACACGTTGAATAAACAAAAGGATTCTCCTTCAATAAAATGTCGAGCCTTCAGGGCAGAGAAATGATTCACTCATGTGAAGCTCAGATCCATCAGAACTGGTCCTGCAGCTCCGCGTCTGATTGTAGTTTCCCTGTATGACACATGGAAATGTGAAATTATCAAGAAACGTTTTATTCCACAACTTGGGCTGAAAATCTTCCAGCTAGAGAGACGAGTAGATCCAGTCCTGCTGGAGGAATAAACACCCGGAGTCTCATCAGGTTCTGTTCTGATCCGACGGGAGCAGAACTCAGAGACGACTTGTAGTTTCTCTTCACTCCTGTTGATCAGTGACTGCAGCAGTGATACCGAGCGGACCTCCAGGTTCTGTTCTGCTGACGGGAGCTGGAGGGGAAACGGACTTTACTTCATGAATGTAACGTTACAGAGAGGAGAGAGAGGACCAGCACCAGAACCAGAACCAGAACCAGAGTCTCTGCTGAGTGCTGACTTCACTCAGAGTCGACCTGCGTTCAAACATCAGCTCACACTCGTGTTCAGTGACGTCATTATCCAGGAAGACAAGGCGACTTTGAGATAATGTAAGAACTCAACAAACAGTCGAGACGAAGTCGAGTCGGTCTTCCACATTTTAATGTAAAATTCATGGTTGTCACATCTTCAGCACTTTTCCTGATAAAGTAGGATTTGTACTTTTTACTAGTAATGTTGTATTTCAACAACATCGTTTTGGTGCTTTCAAAGATCAACTTTAAACTCGTCATTAACTGTCACTGTGTCGACCCGACCTTCAATCCCACAGCTTCAGTGTTTGACGAGTTGGCGAGAAAACAACTTTCTTACAAACCGGACTGTTAAATGAAATAAAAGATCTGAGGCCCACCGTCCTCCTGTGAGTCAGAAACACCTGTAAGATCCGAGGCACACGGGAAAGGCTTTTTTGAATTACAGTACATCTAAGAAGGGAAACAAACAGAATATAAATCATCTTACAGCCCTGAGGGGGGTTTTGTTTTTCGTGTTCAACACATTTTTATTACATAATCAGTTAGAATCTCTGTCACAATCTCTGTCACAACACTGCACACGTCTCTACAAGCCTCAGACTGCACATCCTCTTTGTGTGTGAACCGCAGCTTTCATTTCTGGTAAACTGAAAATATCAAATTGAAACCTAACGGTTGGTGTTTTTATCAGCGATGTCACCACAGACTGTTTTTCCCAGGTGAGGTAACACAGCTCTATGTGCAGATCTGTGCAAAAAAAACAAACCAAGAAGTTCTGTCAGCCTCTGAAAACGCATTTAACGGTGACGGATGTTCAGATGGAGTGAGCTGATAAAGTCACAGACAAAATAACTCACACAGCATCAAAATGAAACTTAAAGTGAACGTTTGTGTAAATGCATAATTACGACGAAAGAGGCACTTTTAAGATTTACCTTAGTTTCGTTTCATATGAACACTCTGTGTACACAAACAGTGTTCTCAATGCTCGTGTTCATGTGTAGAGACCCTGGTGATACTACCAGCAAAGTTTCATGTTGTGTCGAGACTTCTTACTGTTTTAAAAATAGAGACTTTGATGCTATCGTAAAAGTGCCCGTAGCACTCCCATTGAAAATGAGTTTGACCCGAAAACGAAAATACGGTGAATCTTAAAAGTCCCTTTATTGTCAGAATTATGCTTTTACATGAAGGTTTGACTCATAGTGACTCATCACAAATAAAGCCTTGGTTGCTTTTTGGCGAGAGTTTCACTTTAACTGCAGTTTGTGGGTTTTGGCATCTTGACACCTCTCAGTGTTATGAGGCATGATGGGATTTTTATCTCGCAGAATCAGTTTTTACTGAAGCTATTAGAAGAGGGTTTAATGTTTTTTTTAACATCAGATAACACAAAATCATCTGCAGAGAAACATGCGCTAAAGACATCAGGGCGACTCTAAAACCAACAGACTGTGTAGGAAGTTTTGTTAAATTTGATCCAATTCAGACGTGAACTTTATCTCCAACATCAAGTGGAACGGAAGGAAAAGTTGAGGTAAACCGTTGGATACGGCTAAAGAGAGCTTCCGTGAGTCAAAAGGTCGACTAACGCTACTGTTTGACAGCCAAATTACATCACAATCACATCTTGGAGACGTTTCATTAAGTAATGTAATCAAACGTAATGTTCGCTAGGAGGTGGTTGAATGCTAACGTCGCTAACGTGTTATAAAATGTTGTTTTACTTTGAAATTCGGCCTGCTGTCAATCAAGATTAATTCTCTATCACTGTCAGTGTTTATCTACAGTACAGTACAGGAAGTGTTTTTCCATTTTTTGTTTTCTAATAAACAGAGCTGATCCCTTTTTAATGACTTCTCTGAATCATGGAAGTCTTTCACATAAACACTTTTAGCACCAAGTGAGCGTCTGAGCCGTCAGCGCCGCTCCTTCAGTCACTTTGTCACTTAAAGCAGAGCGTATCCATCTGTTGGTGCGCACTGAACACAAAAGACACTTCATTTCCCAGAAGCTGCGATTTTGTTTTTTTTCCATCATTAAAAACTCTCTCTGTTGTCATCGGCAGCCGTTTCCCTTCATTGGAGACGAGAGAAGAGAATGTCAGAGACGACTGTGTGACGACATCCTGCATTTATAAATCGTTTCTCTTAATATAAAACCTCCATAATCGACCTTGTTTGCTGTCGACAGTTTTACAGACGTCTCTCTCACAGCAGTCGTCTTTGCTGCTGTGATGAAGTTTTAGTTTTGTAGGCTAACCCTGAAGTTTCCCTCTGTGAGATTACTGAATTAGATTTATGACACGTTTTGTTCATCAGGATAAACTCCACAGATAAAAATCAGCGAGGAAGATGAAGAAGGCGACTTGTTTTAGAATGTCCTGAGTCTTCAGGGTTTGTGTGTTTCACCCTGTTGTGTTTGACACGTTCTGCTTTCTGTTTCTTTGACTTTATAACGTGACGGTTGAGATAGCAGCCGGTGGACGGACGCTGACAGCAGGCCGATGATGGACTGACATCCTGCAGCTGTGTTTGCTCGGACAGATTGCCTCCTCGCCGTCCTCGCTTCTGTTTCCTTCATCTGCTTGTTTGTTCACACATACAGGCTCAGAGAGGGAAGCCGTCTGTTGACTCTCAGGAACCAAATCAATACAAATATTCCAGCCGCAGGGATTAAAGATCTCAGACACCGCTGGCTGCTCTCTCATTCTCACTGAGGCCTTTCAGAGGAGTCAGACGTGGCTGTTGATGGCTGACAGTGACGGACAATGAAAAGTGAAGACAATCAGCAGCCCGGACCAGGAAGTGAAGCCACTTCTGTTGAGAAACTGTGAAGAAAAAGTACTCGTTTAGCTTTTGATCATGACGAAACTACATTTAATAAAAATGATGCTTTGAAGCAGCCTTTTCTTAAAGTTTAGTAGATTTGGTGTTTCTCAAACCGGCCTCTTCTTGAGCAGTTGTGTCATGTTGTTTTCGATATTACATCAACTTGTGCGTAAATTCAAACATCATTATTTGAAGTGTCTGTTCTTCAGAATTCAGCAAGGTAACCAAACATTTTGTGACACCACCTGCAAAGCATTTTTAAGGATTTATGTGATAAGCGATCGGCTGTCGAGCGCATGTGAGACTAAACTTCTCTTTGCTACACTGATGTCGCCATACTTATCGTTACCACGGCAACAGCTAACACTAGCCCTTTTTAGTCGTTCTAAAACCGAGGCGTAATGTTCCTCCTTTTCCAAAAGCCGCCTCTGAGGTAGGCGTAAACATGTGACGTGACGTGACGTGGCGTGACGTGACGTGACGTGGCGTGATGTGACGTGACGTGACGTGACGTGGCGTGGCGTGACGTGACGTGGCGTGACGTGGCATGACGTGAAGCTCAATGTTGGGCTGTGAACAGTGACAACAAATGTCTTCAAAATAAGAGCTTTACATTGCACCCCATTAGAGTTTAGAATTGGGTTCATAGCGGGGGGCTTTTAATTTGAAAGTAGCGACCGTTCCTAGCTTGCCGCTACAACAACAAGCGGACAGCGAAGACAGCTACAGAGACCGAGGAGACGCTAGCATCTCCTGGATCTCAGCGGCTGTTCAGTTGCTCATCTTAATGTCCGCGGATGAAGTGATGGACTGACTGCTGTGATCAGCTGTTTCCTGGTTTTAAAACTCCCCGGCTGTGGATCGCACAACAGTGCAGGTCATCCACACCTCTGCCACCTCACGCAGAGGCCGGCACAATGACGCTTCGGATTTAGATAGCAGTCAAGGCGGAAATTAGTGTTCCCTCTGAGGTGGCAAATTGGCGGCCTAAAACAGACAATTTACCGCCTTCTATCTAAAACCGCAGACCGAGCCGCAAAAAAGACAGCCAAATTGGCGCCTTGCTGCCCAGTTTAAAAACAGCTAGTGACGAGTGAGTAGGTGAGGCTGTCATTTGAAACGTACAGGTGAAGCAGGACGATTGTTTGCAGGGATGTTGGGAAGATAACGCTACGTGGTCGGTGAGTTTTCATAGTGGTGGTTCTAAAACCGGTTTCTGGTGAAAGAGAAAGAGACTTTCCTGAACTGGAGGACATGAATATTCTCCCTCTCTCTCTATCTCTATCTCTCTCTCTATCTCTGGGTGTCTCTCAACACTGTCTCTGGGAAATGTTGGGTCTCCTGTTTAAGTCTGAAAGTGTCTCGAGCTGACTGATTGATCGATTGACAGAGAACAACAGTCCCTGGAGAATCAATAAATCGCCTGTCAGTGACACAGGAAATATTTAATTGATGTACTTCATCTGTTCTCAGCTCGTCAATGTAAATGCTCTTTAAAATAGAAAGTTCAACGTCCTCGACACAACAACATGACATGCCTGTAATTGCTGAGGTCGTGGGAGTATCGGCAGGAAACTAAACAAAGCAGGAGCTGGAGGTCCAGAGTGCCGACCTCCCTGTTCTCCATGTTATCCCTGTTCTCCTCCCTCTGCTGACACCAGCAGCTTCGACAGGCCCACCTGAGCTCTGAGCGTCTGGGTGCTGCTGACTCTCCTGGAGCTCAGTAGTTCCACTTATAGGTTTCTATACTCCTTTTTAAATCATTACACACACACTCCTCCACTCATGTATTCACCTACACTCCTGATTCCACTGACTACACACGCCGTGATGAGTTTAGGTCACTTTACTTCAATAAATACTCAGTTAATCGCCTCCTGTGTGAATCTCCTTCCTTTGTCGTGTCCGTGCGGTTTGTGACACCAGAGAAAGATTGTTCTGAACGTCAGAGAACAGTTTTATATCAGCTGCTTCTGTTGAGTGATTCTCAAACAACAACTCGCTGGACTTTTGACCTTGAGATAAAACTTCCACCTGTTCAAAAATAAACCTCAACATCTAACTGACGGATTACGACGACATTTCTTGAGCAGAAACTTTCTCCCCCATAAAACCAAGATTGCGTTTGACAATACAATTTACTGAAAAACACTTAGTGAATTAGAAACATTCCCACAGTGCTTCTGTGATGGAGCTGAAGTCGGACCGCGGCGGACGAGGAATGGATATCAAATTTGATTTATCCGTAGAATCGGCTGAGTGCTTCCTGCGTCCCGACAGATTAATCCGATTGGATGTTGGAGAGAGTGCACCGCTCTTTTCATTTCATCCATCAGACAGGACAACAGGAGCAGTTTGTTGACGTGGATTGTTTATGACCGGACTCTGATGTCCCACGTTTTATATTCTGTGGAGGCTCTCTCAAGGTTTTTGGTGTGCCGGATTCTTCGTCAGTGGCGTGCACAGACTTTTTGAAGGGCAGGGGTGAAAAGAAGGGCACTTTAGCGCGCGTTTTGGCTCCCAAGAGGGCACTTTAGCACGTGTTTTGGCTCCCAAGAGGGCACTTTAGCACGCATATTGGCTCCCAAGAGGGCAATTTAGCACGCATATTGGCTCCCAAGAGGGCAATTTAGCACGTGTTTTGGCTCCCAAGAGGGCACTTTAGCACGCATATTGGCTCCCAAGAGTGCAATTTAGCGCATGTTTTGGCTCCCAAGAGGTTGTTTATAATGTTTTAACCAGCCACAGGGGCAGTTTAGTGTGTTTTGCCAACCAAGAGGGCACTTTAGCAAGCGTTTTGACTCCCAAGAGGGCAATTTAGCGCATGTTTTGGCTCCCAAGAGGTTGTTTATCATGTTTTAACCAGCCACAGGGGCAGTTTAGTGTGTTTTGCCAACCAAGAGGGCACTTTAGCAAGCGTTTTGGCTCCCAAGAGGGCAATTTAGCGCATGTTTTGGCTCCCAAGAGAGCAGTTTATCATGTTTTAACCAGCCAAGGGGGCAGTTTAGTGTGTTTTGCCAACCAGGAGGGCACTTTAGCGCATGTTTTGGCTCCCAAGAGGTTTTTTATCATGTTTTAACCACCACAGGGGCAGTTTAGTGTGTTTTGCCAACCAAGAGGGCACTTTTGCGCACGTTTTGGCTCCCAAGAGGGCAATTTAGCGCATGTTTTGGCTCCCAAGAGAGCAGTTTATCATGTTTTAACCAGCCAAGGGGGCAGTTTAGTGTGTTTTGCCAACCAGGAGGGCACTTTAGCTCGCGGTTTTCAACAATTGGGCCACGAGGGGGGGTTGACTGACCCTCCTGCCCCCCCCCTTGTGCACATCACTGTTTCTCATCCTTTGCAGAAGAAATGCATGTTGAGCACAGATTAGAGACAAACCGTTTGACTCCTGGATCATTACGTCGTTACTGCCATAGAAAGAATGATGTCCTGACAGTCTGCTGGATCTTTATCCTGGTGGCTCTGCAGCCCTCTGCCTGGATTTTCAGTAGCATCGACACATTCAAAGGTTCATGTGCGGTCGTCTACACGCCGCCTGGATGATAGAACCCACATGCACGAGTCACAAAGAGGTTCTACTGTAATCTTTGGTGACTCTAACGTTCTCTGACACGTTACGTTTCTCAGTAGATAACGCAGTAACGTAACAACGTTACTTTATAATGGTGGTGATGTTGTAACGTAGGTATGTGAAGGTTTCAGCGCAGGTGTCCACGTCGAGTCCACTCCCCGGTTCTGTTCATGCTCACTGGCCTCACATGCTCTGATAGATGGAGGCCGGCTGCAGCGTCCGTTTGTGTTCCACAAAGTTCATTTGTTTGATTTTAAATGAGCACTATGTAGTTTGGGAAAAAAAAAAAAAGAGATCTGATTGTAATATTTACAATATCAATGAGGTAATAAAACAAATCTTCCTCCATCAGTGAATAAACAAACTGCTCTCAGAGGAAAATAAGGTCCCAGAACACTAGAGAGATGGCAGGGTCCGCCACATATAAACACAGAGAGTTTGTTTATTTAGTTTGAGTACAGGAAGAATAATAACAATATAGACTGATGAAGAATCCATGTGGAGCTGCTGACATGATGAACTGACGCGTGTTTGAACCCTGCGGTCGTCTCAGACTCTCATGTGGAACCTCTCATGCAGCTGACGGCTGTAGAAGTTCCTGAAGAAGCCGTCGAGCTGCAGCCGCTTCTATTTACGGTGAGATAAACGCCGACCTCGTAGTCAGCGTCGCCGTTATCTCCGAGATAATCCAGAGTCGGCCGTACGAGGAGACTCCTCGCCGCTGTCAGCAGAGCGGCCACGACACCTCCCACCTGACACGACTCAGCCCAACACCGCCTGGAAGTCATCCGTCACACCTCACCTCAGACATGCTGTCTTCTATCAGGAAAACACTAAATATTATATCTCCTCATATTCTAACATGAGCACCGGACAGTCTGAACACACTTTATCTGATTGCTGATAAAACAAGTTACTTTACTGTAAACATGGACTCATTTGGCTCTGATGCAGAAAGTAATCTGAAAAGTAACTATAACTGAAGTTGAGAGTTAAAAAGTACAACGTTTGCCTCCATCACACGCTCTGGTTCTCTCTCTTCTTCCCCTCCAGCTGCTGTCAGCCTCCTCCTCCTCCTCACCTGTCTCAGGTGTGCAGGCCGGCTGCTGATTACTGAGTGAGAGCAGCTTGGTTCCGCTCTCAGCCAATCAGAGTGAGGTGACGCCCCTTTGTGAAGGCTTAAGACAGGTGAGGAGCGACTGGCGGCTCAGTGCGACTGTTGCTGTGTCTCAGTTCAGGGTCTGCATCCTCTGGAGGACTCGGACTTTGTGGTCTTCGAATGCGAATCCTTCGGAGAGACCTTGTTGTTGCTGTTGTTAAATGTGACGGTCTAGCCTTTGGAGCATTTCCTGGTTGCGTCACCAGATGTTTTACTGTTACGTCACGATTTCTGCCGCCCAGGCCCGCGAAAGTGACGATCTACGCCATGAGCTGTCGCCATTTTCTCTCTTTCTTTCTTCTTTTTTGGCCGCGCAAAAAATCTTGGGATATGTGATGCGGTGCATCCTCCAACAAAAGGGAAAAGGAGGAGCATCTGGAGGAGCCTTCAGATTGGGACAGCCTTCATGCGGCGTTGAGACGTAATCGGCCTTTAAATGCTCCTCTGCAGGATGCAGACCCTGACTTGAGACACAGCTTGTGATTCTGCCCTCGACGTCGCTCTGCTCACATGTCTTTGCTCTCTCTGGTCGAGCCGACATCATGTTTATGTCTCCTACGTCTTGCTCTTCAGTTCCGTCACCTGCTCTACATTGTGTCAGTAATCACGAAGGAGTTACCACGTCTGTGTTTGGTTCTCATTCCTGCTGGAGGGCGAAGTTTCCTCTGTGGTTATAGACTGTTTAAACTCTTCTGATTGTCTCATACTGAACACATTTAATTAAAATGAATTTGCAGCGTCTGTGATGCAGTTTGATACCACAGTGTGTTCCGGTATTTAATCCATATCCAGACTGTAGTTTGTAACGTACAGGAGCGATTCATTCCCTGCAGGGAGGCACAGTGGAAGCTGCTGGAGTCGAACACAACGTATCTGTAAAACAACAACACGAGGCCGCTGGCGTGCTGATCAGAAGCTGCGGCCACTTCCTGTTCTTATGAAGTCAGTTTGGAACTTTCCACACAGTTTAGCTCGGGAGGTGTGAAAGCCACAAGAACATTCTCAGTACAAACCAACCAACCTCCTTCAGTTTTACTTCTGAAGCTGCCAACCACGGAAAGTGTTTGAGGACCACAGCGCTGCACACCATGACCTCATTCACACACTGTAACGCCACGCATCTCACAGTTTTGTGTTATTTGACCTGATTCCGTAAATCACCTGCGTTGGGACGAGCAGGTGGACAGAAGATCACAGTCTGATGTACTGTCAATCAGGACAGACTGAGATCCAGAGAATCTGAATCTCTCATCCTCTGCTTTTGTTTTCTGCCTGCTGATGTCGTCTCTCGGTTGCTTCAGTATCTGGTTGAAAACTCTCTGGCTGTGGAGAGTTTCTCTCAGCTTCCCTCCCGTGCAGAGTTCACGCTCTACTCTAATGCTCGTTTCCTTTGGGAGGTGAACAAACAATGGGAGACTCTTTTTTTTTTTTCCCGGTGGTGAAGGTCGCCATCGTGTTGGCGGGTGGGTTCTTACACAAACAACTATAAACCCTTCCCTTTGGTCGGTAGTGCAGATTGTGACCCATTACTGACATATTATAGTAACATGAACCTTTGAATGTTCAATCAAAAGGAACAACAGACACGATGTAACATTTACATCTTTACTCTGCCAACGTCAATCTGGTGTCCTGCCCACACACAATGTTTCAATGCAGAAAGGATGTTTCCTGCTGAAGTCATGACCAGAAACCACAACAGGTGGAAATGTTAGAATAAGATGAAAAAACAAAATAAAATTACTCACAAGGCCTGAAAATGTCAAGTCTGTCGCACTTTTGGCTCCAGAGTGACGATGTCGAAGCTTTACGACTGTTTTTTTGCCTTATTCAAAGTCAACATGTTGGTATTGTTTTGGATTGTGTTGTGTTATTGGGGCATAACCTCGGCTACGAAGCTCTTTTCTGCATGAAATCTTGAGGACTTGAGACGAATCTGGTGACCTGCCTGCACATCAAATTTAATGCACCTTTTAAAAAACAAAATTATGACCAAAAAACACCAAAATGACAGCGTTAGAATACGACATGAACACAGGGGCTAAACTCAGAATGAGGCACAGCTGCTGCAGTGAAAACAAATACAACACGGCTCTTATAGCCACAATTTTGATATTTTAAAAATGCAACTTCATGAACTCGTTAGCTACGAGTGCTACGAGCTCATTAACTTTCTTTTGGGCGACGGTTCCAGCAGAAGTAAAAGCCAGTTGTTGCTGTTTCGGAAGCACCACCGCTGTCTTGCTTCTTCTCTGGCGGTGTTGTGGAGCTTCGTTCATTTGAAATAAAACTCCAAGATAAGTCATCTCTGAGCTGCGGATCAGAGCAGAATCTGATGAGACTCTGGGTGTTTATTCCTCCAGTAGGTCTGGATCTAACTTGGTTGTCCAACTTAATGAAATCGATGATGAACGATCATCGTCAGCATGTTTTTTAAGGAACTTGTTGAATTCATTGACACTTGAGACCTTCTTGACACGAGGAGGCCGCCGGAACAGGGGAGTGCAGAGTTCCCTTTTCCCGCAAACGTTACAACATCGCGAAACTCATTCATTTTTACAACAGATGTCACTTGAACAACTCACATTACTCATCCACTGTTTTCACTGAAAGAGGAAGAAGACGATGAGTCCAGGAAATCCATCAGATTACCTTTCTCAGATGAATTCCACATTCCTGTTTAGATGACTAAGGAAATAGTATGTTTTTGTTCTCAGCCTCTTCTTCTACTTTGTTTATACAGTCATACAAACGCAGGTTATAACTGTTTTGCTAACCCTGGTTTATTCGTTGGAGTACACAGTTGATGGAAAAAAGTACTGAGCTACTTTAGACTCTGTGGCGGACGGTGCGTGAGTGTGTGGCAGCAACAGCAAGGCCCCAAGCAAAAACAACAATCTCCCTCTCATACCTGAACAAAATAACCAAGTGAATTCATTTCCTAAAATAGGCAGATGTTTACATTTTCCTCACAAGAACCTCTCCTATCCATAAGATTCAGTGTATCCAAGTCCTGGGGTCCGTTTCACAAAGCAGGTTCAACAAACTCTGAGTCTAACTCTGAACTCTGAGTTGATCTACTCTGAGATAGGAAACTCTGAGTTTTCGGTTCCAGAACAGCTGATTTGAGTTAGTTTGATCAACTCGGAGTAGTTTAACCTGGAGTTAAGCGCGTGCACCACAAGTATAAAAAGACAGCATCAATGAAGCCCCGATTCGACGAGTTACCATGGCAACGGGGAAGAGGAGGGCTACGTTTTTCACCCCACTGATATTGGAAATATTAATGCGCTCATACGGTGAGTTTGAGCACGTTTTTAGAAGGAAGTGTAACACTGCTGCAGCAGCAAAAGAGAGGGAGACGGCGTGAGAGAACATTGGTGCTCGGGTCAATGCGTAAGTTTAAATGTAGTCCTTTGCAATCAATAATATTACAGGGGGAAACTGCTTGAGTGGTAGCCTATTAATTTATTTCATTTAGATGCAACCCCGGCTGAGAAGCGCACTTGGCTGCAGCTTAAGATAAAACATAAAAACATTAGACCTCGGCATAATCTCATGGGGTTACCTCATTTTGATCATGTTTTACATTGTAAAGTAAATATTAAGTGGCTGTTTGACTGTACAGTTGTTTTATCCCCAACATAATGCTGTTTTCACACACATAAATGTCTTCTTATCTATATCATGTTCTGTTAAATAATTAAGCCTATTTAAACTAACACAGACTTCTACTCAGCCAACAGAAATAAAGCAGATGCCCGTAAAACGGGTGGTGGCCCAGCACCGCCACCTCTAACGGAGGCAGAGGAGCTGAAAATGATAAAGATGGGTAGTAGCTGTTTCAGGGCGAGGCACACTTTTCTGACCGCTCTGCATACAGTTGCCTTGCTCAAGTGCTCTGCATCTCCGACGTTGTATAAAAAACTCCAATTTGCAAAAAAACGCAGCGCAGCACACAATATCTGCTGGGATGTGAGAGCATGACTGCGGTTGGTAATGTTGGAAATGTAAGGACGGATTAGGTTGTGTATGTAAATGATGGACTGTGACATGAAACGGTACCTCTCAAAAAGATAATTGTCTGGAAATGCAAGAACATCTATGCGCAGTCTGATAATCATCTCCCGACGAATATTTAATTCTCTGCGCAGTAATGCTGCACCTTCATCCACGGGATTATTATCAAAAGGACATGCCATGGTAGTGAAAATAGTCGCCACCTAATATAACTTCTAATGTAGGCCTACTGACTGATTTTTGCAATGATCAATGAGAACTACACTACGCCAAAACTCGCCTGCTGACTGAATGAATGAGGAAATCAAATAGCGTGTGTGGCTGAAAGAGGGCGGAGACAGAGAGAAACTCCAGGTTTGTTTAGAAAAACCTGGTCCAGACCAGGTTAGGTTCACAGAGTATGTTACCATGGTAACTGACCGAGAGCTTAAGTTACCTCTCTCTGTGAAACAGGCTGGAGTTACCCCTCTTTCTCTGGTTTGAGTTACCTCCCTTTGTGAAACGGAAAACTCAGAGTTTCCTCCATTTGAGGGTTAACAGACTCAGAGTTTTCACTAAACCTGCTTTGTGAAACGGACCCCTGATGTATCTTCCTTCCTAAAACTATTAAAAACACATCAGTGAGATGCACTATTGCACTGAGTCACATGTTCCTTCATCACTGTGAAGGGACACAATAACTATTACTAAAAATTGTTTTCAAAGACCAGAGTCTTCAGTACAGTCAGGAAGACAGTAAAAAAAATGGAATTTGACGTTCTATGAAGAGAAAGAAAGTCCACA
This sequence comes from Sparus aurata, assembly GCF_900880675.1. Lineage (NCBI taxonomy): Eukaryota > Metazoa > Chordata > Actinopteri > Spariformes > Sparidae > Sparus > Sparus aurata. Next base: position 23,251,392 of record NC_044200.1, on the reverse strand, counting down.
TATGGAAGGAAGCAAGTGTGGATTCCTTTACTCTAGACCACACGTCATTTCACCTGTGTGAAACCAAAACTTCTGACTATTGTAAAAAGTACCCAAATGTCAAACTTGGGTAAAAGTAAAGATTTCACCATTTCCAACACGTTAAATACAGCAGCCTTGTCAGTGACCCTCCTGTTTGAAGCTGTATTCTTAACCTAACCAACTCGTTTTGGAGCCTTAATCTAACCAAGTAGTTTTTGGTGCCTGAACCTAGAACTTGAGGCCTGAGCCTGGAACTTTCCACCCAGTTTAGCTGGGGAGGTGTGAAAGCCACAGCAACATTCTCAGTACAAACCAACTGACCTCCTTCAGTTTTACTTCTGAAGCTGCCTTAGAAACCACTGCACTGCGTCATGGCCTCATTCTGTAAAATCACCTGCGTTGGGACGAGCCGGCAGACAGAAGATCACAGTCTGATGTACCAGCTTGAAGCTGGTCAATCAGGACAGACTGAGATCCAGAGAATCTGTATCTGTGTTCTCGTCCTCTGCTTTTGTTTTCTACCTGCTGACGTCATCTCTCGGTTGCTTCCTTTGGGAGGTGAAAAAACAATGGCAGACTCTCTTTTTTCCCGGTGGTGAAGGTCGCCATCGTGTTGGTGTGGTGGGTTCTTACACAAACAACAATAAACCCTTCGCTTCGGTCGGTAGCACAGATTGTAACCCATTTCAATATATCATACAACATATTATTAGTAACATGAACGTTCTGCTAATGCCAATCTGGTGTCCTGCCCACACACTACATGTGACGAGAAAAAACAAGAGAGCATAAAATTAATCACAAGGCCTGAAAATGTCACGTCTGAAGTGACGAAGTTGAGCTTCACGATTGTTTTCTTGCCTTATCCAAAGTCAACATGTTGGTGTTCACTTTGGATTATGCTGCATTATTGGAGCATAACCTCGACTAGAGAGGTCCTTTCTGCATGAAATCTTCAGGACTTGAGATGAATCTGGTGACCTGCCTGCACACCAAATTTAATGCACCTTTAAAAACCAAAATTATGACAAAAAAAAAACCAAAATGACAGAGTTGAATTTGGCAAGAACACAGGGTTTAAACTCAACATCATAACTGGGCAGAGGAGTTCCGAATGAGGCACAGTTGCTTCAGTGAAAACAATAGAACACGGCTCTTATAGCCAGAATTTGATACTTAAAAATGCAACTTCATGAACTCATCTACGAGTGCTACAAGCTCAGTAACTTTCTTCTAGGTGACGGTTCTAGCAGAACTAAAAGCCAGTTGTTGCTGTTTCGGAGCTGAAGCACCACCGCTGTCTTGCTCCTCCTTGGGCGGTGTTGTGGAGCTTCGTTCAGCCTGAAGATGCTTCCTCAAATTTGAAGCAAATCTTAGAGATAAGTCATCACAGTCTGATGAGATTCTGGGTGTTTATTCCTCCAGAAGGGCTGGATCTGACCAGATCGTCCAACTCAATCAAGTCGATGATAAACATTTATCTCCAGCATGTTTTCTGGGGATCTTGCAGGCAGCTGTTGAGATATTTACTCTGCTGCTCAGAGCAAAATGAGCAGAGGACGTAGAATCGTAACTTTAAATGAAATAAACAACTTTCACTGCATTCAGAGTTTTAACTGAGGACTCCGGTTTTCAGTGACTTTCTTTGTGTAGTCTGCTACGTCCTGTGGAGTCCTTGTTTATCAGTGAGACCAGAATGAAGCTTTTCCTCTTGTAAAAACCTTTAACAATAAGTCTCGTAAAACCCAACAGCTCCGTGCACAGACCTGCACATTCCTGAGCGCAGAGACAAACTCCAGATGGAGCAGTTTTTTTGACGGCATAGCTGCGAGAGTCCAGGACTCTGATTGGTCTGCAGGTGTCTGATAAGGCTTGCCATGATAAAACCGCCAAGACCAACAAACTGCAGCTGACCGCGGGAACAACAGCGCTGCGTCAGGCTCGTATCGACTGTAATGATGCTAAATCACCTCAGATATCCTCTGTGTTTGTTTGGATTTGAGTTATTTTTTGGAAGAAATGTAGGTTTTCTTTACTTCAGTGAACTTCTGTCGGTACTGTCATGTGATTGTATTAAAATCTGAGATCTGAAAAACACTCTGCTGGAGATTCATGACTTCCTGTTGCTTCTCCAGAAAAGTTTGTGGACTATGACACTTCACCTGACTTTATGTCATCAGGAGGGAGGAGCAGAGGACTGGGTTTGTATTTGTAGGGGAACGTCTCCTTTAAGACATTCTGACTGAAAGCAAAGAGTTAAAACCGGGCTTAAGAGTGAAGAGCCTCGGGCTGTTGCTCAACTGCCGCTTATAAGCGTCCAAAAAAAAATAAAAAATTCATCTCTGGTAACCTTCACGTCTTGATGGCATTTGATCTGAGGACAGCAGCTTTACTCCTGGACCGTGGCTTTAAGGACGGACCAGTAGAAGACAGTTACGCAGCTTTGATTGGATGTTTTTTACTCCTCAGCATCTGTATCTGTTCAGTGACAGCTCAGATGTTTGGAGGCGTGCCAGCTCCTTTGTTCAGCCCACAGTCTTTCCCTTTCTCCTCCTTTTTAATCATTTCTTTGAATCTGACACTCAGACTCGGATACTGACCACATCTGAGAGGTTCCTGTCTTGTAGAACTGCTCTCTCTCACACTGGATTTGTCTGTTCCAGCTGTTTTGTCCACTTGCTCCTCTGAGACAAGCAGCGTATTGTCTTTCTCTTCACATTCTTTCAGACTTCAGCAGGAGGGATGGAGCCACACACACACACACTCACACACACAGGGGGTGTGGTCTCCTCTATTCGACCTATGGTAAACACTTCATAGATGTAGAGCAGTTAGAGAGGACACAAGATTTTAACATCTTTGTTGAGGTGTTATGATCCGCCTCCAACAACGTCATATTTCGTGACCTCATCGCTCATGTATGTCAGGCTGAGTGGGCACTACCTGTTTAACTGAAGGTTCAAAAGAATATTTTTGCTTTAATTACAGCAAAAAAGTTCCCGATGACAGGTTTTCTGTACTTAATCAGCTTTAGTGTACTTAGTATTAAGTAAATGCAGTCACTGCCAGGATTCTTATACTCAGTATCGAGTGTTTTGTCTTTCATATCAAGCTCTGTACTCTGCTTCCACTTGATACAAGTACAAACAACAGTTAGCATTGTACCTTTAAGGCCTTTAAACTGCCAACTTAAGAGCCATGTTGAATTCATTGGAACTTGAGACCCTCTTGACCCGAGGAGGCCGCGGGCTCGGGGGGGCGACGAGTTCCCCTTCCTGAAAATGTTACAACATCCATTGAAAGGAAACAGTTTCATTTAGGACAGAAATCATTTGAGCAACTCACATGACTCACTGACTGTTTTCACTGAAAGAGGAGGAAGACGATGAGTCCTCCTGGACATCTATCAGATTCATTCCACATTCCTGTTTGGATGACTAAGGAAAGTGGTTTTGAGTGTTTTGTGGTGTTTGGCGAACAAGTGTTTCTGATTCCATTCTCAACCTTTACTTCTACTACTTTGTTTAAACAGTCATACAAACGCAGGTTGTAACTGTTTTGGTAAGCCTGGTTTATTCATTGGAGTACACAGTTGATGGAAAAACGTCCTGAGCTGCTTTAGACTCTGTAGTGGACGTTGTGTAAGTGTGTGGCAGCAACACACACAAAAGAAACATAAAGGACTGTTGGCAAGGCCCCAAGCAAAAACAACAATCTTCTTCTGACACCTGAACAAAATAACCAAATGAATTCATTTCCTAAAATAAACAGATGTTTTCATTTTCCTCACAAGAACCTCACCTAACTCATGTTGGTAAAGACAGACTTTTTTCTCTTACACCGTAACCATAAAGAAGATTCAGTGTATCCAAGTCCTGATGTATCTTTCCTCCTAAAACTATTAAAAACACAGTGAGACACACTATTGCACTAAGTCACATGTTCCTTCATCACCGTGAAGGGAAACAATAATCATTACTAAAAGTAAAAATTTGTTCTCAAAGATCAGTGTATTCAGTCCAGTCAGAAAGACAGAAAAAAACAATGTAATTTGCCGTACTATGAAGAGAAAGAAAGTACACATAAGGAAGCAAGTGTGGATTCCTTTACTCTAGACCACTCGTCATTTCACTTGTGTGAAACCAAAACTACTGACTATTGTAAAAAGTACCCAAAAGTCAAACTTAAGTAAAAGTAAAGATTTCACCACCTCCAACGTGTTAAATACAGCAGACCCTCCTGTTTGAAGCATTTGAAGCTCTGTGCTAGCTACGTGAAAAGAGTTATTTTATTTTAATCAAAAACATCATTTTTTCCTAAACCAAGTTGATTTTGGAGCCTTAACCTGACCAGGTAGCTCTGGAGTCTGAACCTAACCAAGTGGTTTTGGAGCCTGAACCTAGCCAAGAAGTGTTGGAGTCTGAACCTAACCAAGTAGTTCTGGAGTCTGAACCTAACCAAGTGGTTTTGGACCCTAAACCTAACCAAGTAGTTCTGGAGTCTGAACCTAGCCAAGAAGTGTTGGAGCCTGAACCTAACCAAGTAGTTCTGGAGTCTGAACCTAACCAAGTGGTTTTGGACCCTAAACCTAACCAAGCAGTTTTTGTTTCAACAGTTTAACAACATTGATAACAGTCCAAACTATGTAAACTGTCAGCAGGCTTTATTTTGAAAGTCTAGTCCAGTCCAAAATCCACACCAGTGGAGGAGGTCGACCATCATAGAGTGAATCTTAAGGCCACTGACTGAGCTGCTGTGTCTGACGAGTAGGGAGTGAGAACATGTGGGCTCTTTATGCCATCCATCATGTTTGTTTTGCCTTTTTCATGGGAATGTGAACAAAAAAGTGTATCCATATCGACAAGCTGATCTCTGACAGCGACTTGTAAACTTCCTGTCCTCATCTGTCAGATATTTCCTTGTTTCTCACAGCAGACCCTCCAGACAGATAATTAATTAATTTTGTTCTGAACACTCTGAACTTTGTGCTTCAATCCCTAGATGTGGAATTACTAAAAGATAAACTTGATTTGCACAGGCCACAGTCAATTACCATCTTTTTAAATAGGAAAGTTTTTCCTCTCTTTCATTCTTCTTTGTGTGCTGCATCGCTATTTTGCATATTAATCATTTTTACCTTTTTGACCTTTTTATAATCAAATTAATAACAAGGTGTGTAAAGGTTATTATCTCCGTGTGACTTCAAGCTGGGACTTGTTCCTGAAAGTCTTGCGTGGGTCCGGTGAGGACTTCAGTTGGTTTGGCTGCAGATCAGCTCTGTGTGACGTAGTTCTGTGTGAACATTCACTCGCCAGGCAGTTTATCTCGGCACACACTGTGTTACATGCACACTCGTGTTCTGCTTCATCTCTGAGAGCCTTAAAAAACTGAAGATGGGGAAAATTAACGGATGCCTCAAATGCCTCTTTATCTTCTTCAATGTGGTGTTTGCAGTAAGTGGAAATACTTTTGTTTAGTGGTGATTTATGTTTTTTTCTTTATTTCTTTCCTCTTTTTGGTTGTTTTCCATGAGTTTAGTGTTTGTGTTTGGAGAAAAAGATAAAAAAAAAAGTAAGAAAAACAGAAAAGCACATATCCACCAAAAGCAACAAACAACAAGATTCTTTTTCCTGTTGTTTTTGTTAAATGAGTTTTTATCCAGGTGGAAAAAAAAAGTTTTTTTTCATCTTTTACAAGAAAATCGGTGTGGAAAAACTGTAGTGTGCTCCAAAAAAGCAAACAATACAGATTTTCTTAAAAGAAAGAGAGGAAAAAAAAACTTCTGTAAGTCTTCAAATTTAAAGTTTTAGTACTAAAATAAAAACATGTATATAAAAAAAACCCTTAAAGACTTTGTGTTGTTTGATGAAAATGACACTAATGTGATAAAACATCAAATTAGTTGTGAATTGTATTTTTATGACGGAAAGACATTTTTTTTTGTATTGTGTATGTTCTGTAAAGAGTCACTTCCAGTAACAGAAACAGAGAGAGTGTGTGTGTGTGTGTGTGTGTGCATGCGTGTGTGCATGTGTCTGTGCATGTGTGTGTGTGTGTTTGAGGTGCATCAGAGATCATATTTCAGCCCCACCGACTGACAGAACCGCCTTTTCTTCTCCCTGACGATGTTTCCTTCCTATCTGCTGGATGTTTTCAGCTGCAAAAAAAAAAAGAAAAGATTAAATTTAAAGAGGGTGGAGTTTGAAGAGGCCACTTTTTGTTTTAAGGATGCATTGTCTTTTTGTTTTGCTGAGAAAAAAAAATGCAGATAAAATAATTTATCAGAAAACTAAATGTATAAAAAGAGAAAAAAACTGGCTTAATTTTCTTATTTATTTATTTCTTACAATAGATGAGACATGTTTAGATTGGAGGATGTAAATGATGATGAAGTGATGTTCAGCGTCTCTGAAGTTAAACAGATGTGAGCGTCTGCAGGTGTGACAAGGGCGTTCAGTGTTCAGATCTCTGTCTCCCTCTAGTGTCTCAGTGCAGGAATCACAGACAGAGTCAATAAAATCCCAGCATGCATCAGTTAATTGCTCCCACATGTGGATGTAACAGAGATTGTAAACACAGTTCTCACGCTGCGAGAAACCAAACGATTTGTTGGTTTTAAGCCCTGAAAGAGATTTTGAAGAGATTTTAAGTCTCTCTTGTTTAATACTTTTTGTCTCTTGCAGTCTGAATATTTGTCAAAGTGCGTATTTATCAAAATCCCTCTGACATAACTTTGATGACTCTTCTTAAAGTCTTAATGATGTAAATCTAACCTATCACATGTGATTTTAGTTGACCAGCTGACCCTGCCTGAGAGCAGGAGGATGTAAATGTTTATATTGCAGCTGTGAATAATTTCTGCAACCAAACTGCCCATTTTCCTTTTCCTCTGAAACGCATCACGACAGCTGTTTCACTGCGACTCTTTAAACAAGTTGCATAATATCAAACACGCTATTTAAAGTTGGGATGAGATCCTGCGCGTGTTATTCAATCATTTAATGTACAAATTTGAACCTTTTAAAGACAGAAGAAATGTGAAAAGTCCCTTTAAAGCTGCTTCACAAACTATTTGGTAAATTCTTGCTCCGTCCTGTTTGTGCTGTAATCTAACTAACGTGATGTGTCCTCAGATCTTTGGATGTCTGATGGTCTACGGGGCGCTGAAGTCCAGCGCCTACAACCACCAGGTAAACAACAACAACAACAACAACAACAGCAGTACACCATTTCATGTTCCAAATGCAGAATTAATATAAACAAGTAATGTATTCATTTCTTTTCAAGTTTCCTTTTGGGTGCTTTCTCTCACTTTTGTTACGTACATGCAAAGTTACGTTTCGTATGTAAGTAACAAGTCAAACTGTCTTTTGGTTTCACACTGGACACGAGCAGCGACATCCTGGATGAACTGGGCTTTTTTAACCCGACCATCAACTTCGACCTCTTTCGTAATTCAGACTTCATCACCTGGCTTCATCCTTTGCTGCTGTAATACTGACTGCAGCCACTAGAGGTCGTTGCCTTACAATAAACTTCAATATGAGTTTGATAAGCTGCTTTCACGGATGTACCAGCACCTCCAACTCTCACTAATTAACTTTGTATCACATTATTTCACCTTTGCATCATAATGAAGTGAACGCTGATTTGGCACAAAGTCTCCCTGGGAAATGAAGCCGGGTTGGCACTGTCTCCATTTTGTCCCGTGTTGATATCAGCTGTAACTCTGAGGAAAATGGAATGATAAGGTTTTGACATTGCTTACATAAAATTGTAAAACACAAGTGGGGAGAAAGATGTTTCCGCACTGATTGTGGCCTGTACAGTTCTATTGTTTTATGTGTCAGACTCTTCCTCTCACGTCCACTTCACTGACGGTCGCTGGTCAGAAAAACATAACCACATGAATCTACCAGATGACCGTTATGAAACATTTCTTTGCAGCCTGCCATCGCAGGAAGTGTGTTGGCAGGACATGCTGCAGATTTACTGTAACGTGACTCGCAGGGAAACTCACAAGGGAAACTGAGTCACATGTCAGCAATTAAATCAATCAAGTGTCAGTTTGGGAAAAAGCAGAGGGGGGTTTGTTTTGCTGCTTTACTCAAACATAAACCAGCTGGGATTTATATTTTACCGTAACCTTAACCTTTTAAAACCACGTACACCCGGCAGAATAAAAACTGCATCAGTCCAGATATTGTTCTTAGGTCGTTAAATCAAAACAAAAGCAGCTGTTCTGTGAAAATAATGTCTGATTGTTTCAGTCAGAACATCTCGTGTGTAATCCTGCAGAACATACAGAATACCTGTTTAGAGCTGTCGAAAACAAATGAGGTGAAGGACTGTAAGTGTTTATAAGGCGACGACCGAGCTGCCAAGACGTAGCGGAGACTTTGATTACTCTTAATGAAGAACAGATGCAGCAGTTTTTCCACTCGCTCAGTCGACTCTCGCAGCAACAGTAAGAAACAGGAAAGGTCTGTGACAAAGTTATCAGATCTGAAATCCTCTCGGCAGCGTGACAAAAAGGCGCGCAGCCTTTGAGCTCTTTGTCTCAAGAAATCAAATTGACTTTCCATCACTGCTGCCAAAAGGAAACCAGCAGTCCTTAGATTTCATGCCCTCCGTTGGCCATTTTGTGGAGTGCAGCTGTACGTTGATGCAAACACTGGCGGTGCTCTGTGCAGCATTGGAACGTGTAAAAGAAAACGTTTTATGTTGCCAGCAAATCCTATGAAAACACCTCAACCAAGAATGGACTCTTCCTCTGTGAAGACATTCACTGGCAGTTCAGCGAATAAAATCCTTTGAAAACGTATTCTGTCTAAAAATATTCAAGGTCTTACAACATTTTATGAAGATGAATCATTCTTCATTTTAAATAACACATCTTCACAGCTTTAGTTGTACAGTATATGCCATGCAGCACAGTCTACTGCCCTCACGCTAGCTAGCTACAAGCCCCCAGGGAGAGCGCCAGGCTTTGAAGCCAGTTTCCGTCCAGGCTAAACAGTGCACTCACCAGAAATGACTTATTTCACTGTCGGAATTTGGGCTGTTCAGTCCAATTAAATTCAGAAAGTCTAGATGAGCCGCACGGTTACATTATTTTATCTCTATTAAAGTTAGCCAGCTCGGTCGGAGGAAGTCTCTAGTGCGTAGAGCTTCATAGGAATGAACGAGGCTCCACCTCAGATGTGTCCAGATGTAATATAACGTCCTTGGCTAGCTAGTGTTAGCTAATATAAGTAATGTTAACATTAGCTGCAGTTTTTATGTGAACTGCTGTGTGACCAGCCAGCGTTTCCTGCTCGTTCAGGGTTATAAATGTTAAAATGTGTGATTTCTTAAATTGTTCACAGGCTCGTTCTTGTAGCTTGTAGGTCTAATATCAGTTTATTAACATTTGCATCGTCACCTGAATTGCAGCTCTGATCGCTGGCTGGAGACCTTCGTTTCTAAGCTAAGCTACTCTGGTTAGTTAAATGAGCCATTTGAGATGCATGAACATGAAAGATATCTCTTATTTGGCATTAAACGACATTTCGGTTTATGAACTAAAGTAAACTTAAGTTTCAAGAAAGATGTTCTTAAAAACTGGAAAAAGCTGTCTCTAAATTTTCTTTTCTCAAACTAAATTTGAACTGTTTAGTTACAGTTTAAAATGAAAGCTTTGCAGTAATTCAGTGTTGATGTTTGTGATGTTGCGGAGCAGCTGTCGGTGGTCGGGAGTCCGAATATGGCGTGGGGTTGGGTGTTTGCCCTCGGTATCCTTGGCATCTCCTGCCTGGGAATCTACGCAGGCAGCTCTGAGAAAGTAATCTTCCTCAAAATAGTAAGTACCAGAGTCCACGTCAAACAGAGGAATTAACTGCACATGAGGGTTTTTTATTTTTTATTTTTTTTGTTTGCTTATTCTGTTGCAAATCAAGACAGGACAAGGTGTGTGTGATCAACCCGACCACTAGAATACATTTTGGACATGTGCATTGTGCAAACATGAACTGCCGGTATTTAATTCTGCCACTGGTCACGTTGTCTGTGAATATTGCTCATATTGTTTTCATGTACAGTTTGCAGGATTCATGGCGGTTGGAATGGTCATCATGATGATCTTTGGCATCATTATCGTTGTTGAACGGAACAAGGTCATCTATCTAGCTACCATCTATTGATCTATCAAATGTTCATCTCCGTATCTTCAGCCTAATATTCCTTCTCAGTATTTTGTCTGTGGGGCAATCTTTCTCTCTGTTTTGTCAAGATAAATAAATGAGAGTAATGGCATCATGATTTCAGATTATATTCTCTCCTTTGATTACTTTGACGACTTTCTTGATGCCAAAAATGCTAAATTGTCTATCTGAATGCTAATGACTCATCTATCACTGCTTACTCTTCTCTCTATGCTAATGTTTTTCGCTTCCATTAATCAGCATGCTCTTTTCGGTATGCTTAAGTTTTCAACTCTATCTTGACGCTACCATTGTTTACCCTTCTTTCTATGCTAACGTTTGTTTTAGCAAATTTTCACACTAACACTCTCATCTTGACCCTATTGCTTACTCTTTCTAAGCTAAAGTTTTTAAATCTCTTGATGCTAACCTTATCATTTCACTCACTCTTTTTGCTGACAGTTTTTGCTCCTACTTGATGCTAACACTTCTAACTCTGCTCGGTAGCCATATGCTAACATTTTTGGTCTAGCTTGACGCTACTACTGTCTGTCTTTCTACTGTTATACTAGTTCTTATTTATTTATTATCCCTTTCTCAGTGTACCTTATCCTACCATGATGCTAACATATTCTGTCTATTGTTAGCCACCGTAGTGCTAACATGTTCTCTCATTGTCTTGTCGACATTTCTTTCTTGATGATGACAATGTTTTTTTTTCTCCCCTTGCAGCTGATGTCAAGCGTTAAAAACGCCTCCCCTGAGATCATAGAGCCTGTGATGAGAGACCCGGAAATGAGAGAGCTGCTTAACGCGATACAGTCATCTGTAATGTCTTCTTTACATTGTAGATGTCTATCTAGCTGAATGCTTACAGAAAATCTTATGCTAAACTTAGAGTTTTTATTCAAAATATAGTCATAAATCATGAGAAAATAGTAAGTTAAAGTCTTACAAAAATATATAGAAATGAGCTAATCACACCCTCTGTGAGGATATACTAAAAAATACGTGGCAGCATTTCAGTGCCTGCTAACTGGATCTACTGTTAGCTCAGTTAGCTGTGCAGTTAGCATACCAGAAATAGCACTGGCACAGGAGTTTTTGGACCAGGATGGGCAGGGGCTAGCTGGTTAGCATGCTAACGTCAGTAGATCTCTCTGTAATACAATACAAAGATAGCCTAACATTATAACTGTTATTTCTTCACATGTTGTTATAGTTTTAGTGGATTTTTAAACTGTTTTCACCAAAAAATCTTACATATTGCACCTTTAATACTATTGATATCTAGTACAGTACCAGTGCAGGTCCTCTCCAGCCCTTTTCCAGCATTTAAAACTAGTTCTGGTGTGATCACAGATCCATTGCTGTGGAGTTGTGAGTGCCTCGGACTGGGGTGATACAATCCCCAACTCCTGCGCCTGCACTGGAGGTGGACTTTATGGAGGATATGGAAGCTCTGACTGTAAAGCCAGACCTCAGGTTTGTTCTCATAAAATCTTGCTGGTGTTAAATGGCGATGATTACCAGATTATTGGTTTTGGAAAGTTTGTAAAATTGTTGGACAGAGCACCCCCAAGAAAAGAAAAGTGGTTTCAGATGCTTCCTGACATCCTGACTCTAGTGAGCTCTCTCGTAGTTCGTTATATTTTGTGATATTTGACAGAAGATAAGCAGTGGTCTGTTTCTTTATGTGTTTAAATCAAATCAAACCTGTACAAACTGTAAAATGAACAACATTATCTGTCCTCAGATGACGCAAGTGAGGAAAAACTTGTTGAGATAAAAAAGAAAAAAATTTGCAGGGGGAGAAACAAAGAAGGACATAGAAGGAGTTATTAAAACAGAGGCGAGCAATGAACCAGGGTCTGACGATCCATCAGCATCAATATGTGTTTGTAATAAACTTATTGTACTCTTGTTTTCTTGCAGGGAACCTCAGGCCCAAGCAGGATCTATAAAGAGGTATTTAATAAATCAATCAACCCATCAAAGCTACCAGTCGGTGATGTTCCCAGATCATGACCGCATCTCTGTCTCCTCTCCTGCAGACATGCAGTGACTTCATCTTGACGTGGACCAACTTCTTTTTCCAGATCGTCATGGGCATATGCTTTGGATTTGCTGTTACCGCAGTAAGTGCTGCTTTAATTCTCTTTTGTTGGCAAAAAACACAATGAATATGTCAATATCCTCCTGGTCGCTGACTGAAGCTCATTTTAGTCAAATTTATAAAGAAACTTAAAGTTCTGTTGGTTTTCTGTCCAAAAACATCGGTCAGAAGCTCAATTCTGAGGCTATTCTATGAATACTTCTATATCAAACTTTGAGAAACTTGAGAACAGTCTCGATCAGTTCTCTTCCAGATTCAGAAGAGAAAGACGTGTGATGCTCCTGAGTCTAACAGAAAAGTCTTAATCTTAACTTTACTTTACAAGATTGTTTAGCAAGTCACTAGAAGGTCTTACATTTGTAAAGATGTTGTTCATTTCAAATGTATTTGGTTTTTCATGTGCAGCCAGCTGATGGCAGGGATGACTGAGTAACAACTGTTCTGCATCTGTTCAACCAACTAAATGATCTATATCCGTGTACATACTTGGGATGGGCAGGGTTAAATCTGGAAGAGGGTTGTACTTGTGACGGACATCTTCATTCATTCGAGGACCACAAAACAGCCTCAGAATCGAGTTTTGACTTTAAGAACTATCTTTAGAACAAGTTCTTTATTAACTTGAATGAATAAACTTCAGTCAGCTACCAGATTCTTGCAGATGATACTGATACTTATAAAACGTACATTATCTGTAGCTGATACTCATTTCAGCCTATTATTGTTCAACCCTTCTGCTTTTAGTAGAAGTAAAACAAAAGAAAAGTCTTTGGTCGGTCATGTTAATACATTTTAATAATTTGTTCACTCGACTCTAGTTGTTCTGATTGACCAATCAGTGGTCTGCAGGATTCTAACTCCATCATTCAGAGTCCGATCAGTGTGCTCTGTATCTCAACAGAAGGGTGATGATTACAAGGGATGCCACAGAGTGGTTCTTTTGGTACCACCCTCAACATTTGGTAATGAAAATGGAAAAATAACCAGTCTAATGTATAATGAACTGAACTCTTCGTGGAAACGAGGCTGCGTTATCAGCATTAACCCTTAAAACTATAATCCTTCGTACCAAACTAGAGGATGAATCTTCATTTATCGGATGCAAAGTTGTAATAATTTGATCCAATGGCCACAACATTTACCTCCTCTGTTTAATTATCCAGGACATCTCTTTATTAGTTGGAGTATCTCAGTAAAAGGCCTCCAGTCAGCAGCTGTACACAGATGGTCACCTCTGTGATGTTTGTCACTTCTGATGTGGATTTGAGGTGTCTGAGATCTCGTTTGTCTTCCTGTCTCTGTAGCTGATGGGCCTGCTGGTCTCCATCCTGATGATCCACCAGGTCAGACGTTACGACAGCGCCGGAGGAGCGTCCTTCCCTATGAAGAGCTACTGAGGGGACCCTCCGACCCCTGACCCCTGACCTTTAACCTGTGCAAAATAACAGGAGGTCACAGCGGTCAATACATGGCCTCTGCATTTCAAAGAGAGTGTCAGGGAAAATGGAAGGTGAGGTCGCGCTGCAGGAGGATTTGACTTAGGAGTAAAGGTGCTGTCTCCCTCCAGCTTTCTATCAGAGAAAATACTGCAAACATTTATTTTTTTGTGAGTCATTGTATATCTTATGTGTTATTTGATTGTAAGCGGAATGACAGTAGTCTTATGTAAAAGAGACATATTGTAGAAAAGAAGCTCAGCCTTCACCACATCTGACTACAGCTCGATTAACCTGACAAGGTCACGGCAGCAGAGTTATCATTTTAAAACCGAAAGAGTAACAGTTTTTAAAAAATACAAATTTTCCAATTTTTAGAACCAGTTGCGCCAGGAAACACACATAAGTTCATCAATGTGTCTGGAAACTAAATTGCCAGGATAAATGGTGACAGGTAGAGTTGCAGCAGGAACATTTCTGTTGAAATGTCATGTTTCTTTTAGCTTCATTTGAACTTTTTTCTGTTTAGGGTTAGGCTCGAAAACCACCTGGTTAGTGTTCACAAAGATCATGTTTTGGCTTAAAATACCTGTTTTGGCTGCCACAAAGACATATATAAGATAAAGATTTAGATTCATTGTTTCTGGGCTTGGTCGGTAACCTGGGCATTATTTCTGAAACAATCACCAACATTAAATTGAAATATTTTCTGACCTTCCTCGGGTTAAAAAGATTATGTCAGATAAAAACTTCAGCTGTCACTTGTTGCTGTGTTTGTAGAAAATGTAAGACATTGAACTTGTATATTTGCCAAAGCTATGTGTACGTCTACGTTAACACTTCAGTCGTGTAAAAACAGATCACTTCACAGATCCTCTGGGACCCATGAGAGTTTAAATGTATCTGTCGAGGGCATTTAACAGAGAAAAACACCTTTATAAAAAAAATGATTTAAAAGGAAATTAAATACTGTTTTATTGTGAAATCTGCACTCATCGCATTTCAAAATAAAGTCGACTGAATACGTTCAAGGTGTCGCTGTCTTGTGTTTGTTGTGATCAGTTTTTTTCTTACGTTCAGTCCATGACCCGACCACAACGTGAAGGGTTGAAGGAGGCCGATCCACAGGGCTAACAGGAGGTAAAGTGGGGCGATAAATGAGTTTGAAGGGTTGGGAGTACGTTACAGGATGAGATAGGATGGATTTGAGTGATGGTGGCGGAACAAAGCTAATGTGGATAAAAGGTATTTTTTTGAAAGCATATTTTTCTTTGTATTTTGGCCCGATCGGTCGGTTGATCAGTCTGTTACCCCCAGACAACTAGAGAGCCAACATATTAAAACACAACCTTCTCGGTGAAGGTGATAAATAAATACAATCACAACCATCTTCTTAGCATTTCCTATAAATTGGTCTGAACAGTTGGTCTTTTCCTGGAAATGAAGGTGTCTTCTAAACATTTTGTTTGTGTTTTCCTAAGTTGCAGTGCGATGATTCATCAGGTTCAACTGGACGCCAAATATCTGATCTGATATTCATCATTGTTCTAAATCTGATTGTCAGCCAGATAAATTAATTTAAAAATATGCTGCTTAGGCTTTGATGTTGCATGTAATCTGCAAAGTAATGAGTAACTAAATGTATCAAGTAAACGTAGTGGAGTGAAAAGTCTAAGAGTCATAGTGGAAGTATGCATGGAAATACTCAAGTAAAGTACAAATACCTCAAATGTGTACTTATTTACAATACTTGAGTAAATGTACAGTCATTTCTGGGTGTCCACTTACTTTTGGCCGTATACTGCTTCATCGCAGAGTAAACCAGCAGCCATCAGATGGCAGCAGAGACCAGAGAACAGCTGACAGGGCTGATGTGGAACCTTCATGTATCATCTGAACAGCTGAGTTAGAGTCAGACTCCACTTCCACTTCACTGATTCACTGAAAGCTCATGTTTGTCATTGTGTTTGTGGCAAAACTCCACAAATCTAAACCCTGATGGAGGATCTCTGAGCACAGGATTCATGTTAGCGGTTAGCATCTCTTATCTTTTTTCACTCCCACTGCTGTCAGGTGAGCCGAACGCACCTCTCTGTTCAGTCACCGCTGCTTTATTCATTCAGTTCATCAAACAAGACCACAACAAACACAAAGAGAGATGGTTTCAGGTGGTGACAGCGTGCTCTTTTAGAAGCAGCGAGGGAAAACACAAGCTGAGCAGGTGACAAAGATTAAAGTCTTGGACCTTTTCCCTGACAGATGAGTCCTCGCTTCAGTATTTTTTCTCGTACACCTGCTTCACAGCTTTACCTTGATCTTGGATATTTTCTCTCTATCTGAACGTCTTTTTTAAAACGCAGTCTTACAGGACGATAATCCAAAAGTACAGTTTGGGGGATCAAGAAATTTCAGTTTGGGCGTCCTCATGATAAAACATCCAGGTATTAAAACCATCCACATGCTTATAGAAGAAATAAATGAAACTCAAATCAGCAAGAGGCCGCAGACTTAATAAAAACACAGAGAGCTGCTCGTGTTTGGGATTGTGTCTGTCGCTGTACGTTGCACCGCCTGCCTTCAGATGGAGATTAATGGACATCAAGTCGACTGCTGCTCAGAGTGAAGTGAGCAGGACAGTTCGGTTCAGGTACGGATCAACAACGATGACAACGCAGTGTTTTCAGACCATTCGTATGAACACATTCACACGAGGAAACCGTTGTGAGAGGTTCCATCCCTTATTAAGATGGAATCACACCGATACCCGTCAACATGTTTGTCTGTGAATTTGAACTCACGATCGCAGTTTAGAAAATCTTTGCACAAACGGACGAGGTGTGAACAACAGCAGCTACGCTTTACAAACATAAAACTGACTAACAACCAGAAAAGACTCCCAACACAAGCCATGTTATTTAAAGAGAGGCAGAACATTACATCAAATTCAATTTCTTTTCTATTATCGATTATACTTGATAGATGATATTCATCACCCAGACAATCATCAGCACATGAAGTACAAAATCTTTTATTCCTCTCCAGATATTTGTATCAGAAAAGTGTTTTTATCTGCTCTCAACTTGGATAAACTTTTATGTCATCCTGTTTGGACGATGCAAGTGAGCTGATTCCTCTCTCATGGCTGAAGCTGGTGCAAATTGCAGCAGCGAGGATCTTATATGATGTATAATGCATGTCAGTGTGATGGCAGCCGAACAATTAGAGTCAATGAATGCTGGCAGCAGCAGCAGCAGAGAGATTGCCACTGCAAATTCCTTCATCCTGCAGACTGTCTACAAACGTACAGTAGTAAGTGAGGAATGTAGCAGAACGAGCTTCAGACCAGGAGACTAAAACAGACCGTCTTATCTTAAAGGATGTGAGTGACAGTGAAAGTCAGAGGAGAATGAAGGCAGAATTCCATCTTCTTTAGTTTCAGGATCCTTCCACGCTGGCTCGCTGCCAGGCTGTCCAAGCTTAGTGAGAACAGAGCGAAGTCATCGTCGATGTTGTTGGTAAAACCTGTGATTTTCCTGCTCGGTGACATATCTTCTGTAAGAGAGGCCGGATCAGAGTGCACCGCCAGCATACCTGGAGTTTGTCTTCAGACAGGTAGATATTATATGTTAAATCATAATCTGACATCAGTGTTGTCTTCTCCTGGTTTAAAAGCTCATTACAGTAAAGTATTTTCTGAACCTACCCAATTGTTCTATTTGTTCTAATTCTTGTCTTCACACACTTGGTCATTATATCCACATTACTGATGGTTATTGATGCGTCATCCCTACACTATTGTACCGACAGCCAACAAGGCAGCCAAACAATTTCCCCAGGGATTAAAAAGTATTCTGAATCTGAATCTGAATCTGAATCTGAAACGACTGACTGCAATTTGAGTCGCACCACTGGATTTTTTTAAGAACGCCTGGGAACATTTCCAGCTGTTTTGGCGACTAAAACATCGGACTTTCTCCATCCACGACCTCAGCAACCAAAACATGTATTTGAGGCGAAACCATGATGTTTTTTTTAAACCCTAACCAGAACATAAACACAGCGCTGTGACAAGAGAGAAACAACCGAAGCAAACAGACAGAATTCAAGGAAACGTTTAACTTGCACTTACGTACTTAAATAAAATCAATTCTCTCAATTGGGTTGAAAAATATCACAATATCAGTTTGAGGCTGTATCGCCCAGCCCAAAAAACAAACAGTTAATCAATCTTCCAGCATTTTAATTGCCAAACAAGCAAAAAACTAAGCAAAACACTTGAACACATTTCAACATGCATTACAGGTCTTTTCTATAAGATGAAATCAGCAACAATCCCTGAAAATCATGCAAAATCATGGATTGACAACCAAAAACCCAACTTGTTAATCGCAAGAAAATGTCACAGTCGTTGAATTCTTTTAGAAAACAATGGCAGGGTAATTATTAAATCAGTTCTATAAACCCTGAAGAGTTACATACAGCAGGTTTCCATTGCACAAAAACATCTGTTTAACAAAATATGAGTCAAATCTGCCCTTAGCTTCAAAGAAAAAGACAATTTATCAATGACATACATTTCCTTTGTTGTTCACTGTATTACATCAAACACAAACAGAATCCTTGTATTGAAAGTGCCCTCTTTGGAGCCAAAACGCGCGCTGAAGTGCCCTCTTCAGTGGCGGGAACGCGCTGTATTTTCTCCCCTGCCCTTCAAAAATTCTGTGCACGCCACTGGTCAGTTGTTGTTCTGCCTTCATGTGTTATATTTTGCTTGTTATTTCCTCCCTTTGTGTGATTTCCCACCATTTCTTTTGTGTTCACCTGTGTCGTATTAGTTAATCAGCCCTTGTGTATATAGTCTGTGTGCTGCCTGCTTGTCTTTGTCAGTTTATCTGTTCCTGTGTTCCTTCTCCCGTGATTTGTTTCTGGCTTTTTCTCTGAGTTTGTACTTGTACTTTGTTGGTTTGAAGCATTTTATGGTTTTGGATTTTGGCTTTGTTATTAAAAGCTTGCCTTTTGTTCAGCACTTGTCTGCCTGCGTTTGGCGTTTTGGTTCTTTTCTGTGCACCTTGACAAATACTTGGTTCAGTTTAAGAAAACAAGCTTTGGGTAAAAAACTCCAGGGGGGAAAGGATAACTTCTATCTGCTTATTTCAAGTTGCTAAGCTATGACCCAACAAAAACACGATCAGTCAGTTTCAGTAATGTTCCTGGAACAACGTTAATTATGATGTTCTGGGAACAAGGTCAACGCCTCAATATCAGGTCAATCGTATAGAGAAAACAAGCTGAAACCTATTCAGCCAGACTAAACAATGCATGTTTTAAATCGCCATTAGAAGAGGAAACAGTCTGAGGGTGTTGAACAAGTTCCAATCCACATTCCTGGGTGGCAGCATCGCCCAAAACTGAAATACCACAGTTGATGTTGAACTGCCCTTCTTCGGCCCATAAATTTGTATGAAGGCTGCGTCACACAAGATCAAATCAAAACATCAGTGTGACTCACTTTAGAAATGATCAAAGGGGCAGAGTTTATGCCATCATCATTAAGACCGGGACTGAAGAACGGGTACAGTTTCTCAGCGAAGGAGAAGCCAGCAAATGTGTAAAGAAGATCCATTGCATTTACGTCATAGAAGGAGACCAGACCCTCGTCATAATCCACAAACACTCCCACCTTCTCAAGCTTCGAGTTTACAGTGAGAGGTAGAGGAGAGCCAACCAGAGCGGCGTACTCTTCTCCATTCTTCAGCCACACAGTCCAGTGGCCGTTATCTGGGCACATCGGGATTATTCCCTTCCTTTTGATCGACTCTTTGGCCACTCCCAAAGTCCATCGAGTCTTGTCTTTAACGTCGGCCTCGAAGTAGAATTTTCCAGAGGAGAAGCTCTGTTTGGCTAAGACACAACAACTAGGATTAAATCTCTTAGATGTGTCTTTGACGGTCTTCTTTTTAACACCATGATATACTTGTTTGCCATCGTCAGACAGGACGAGAGCAGCATGCGCTGTATCAGGATCCAGAGTCAGATCCACTGCAAACTGCTGGGCCCTGTGCAGCTCGGCCAAGTGCTGCAGCTTCTTGATCTGTTTGCCAAGAGTCTCCTCCAGTTGATCCATTGCGGTCTTTACAGTCCCCTCATATGACGGCAGATCCACGCTGACCTCTGTCCACTCTCTGGTGGGTATTGAGGCATCCAAGGACGCAAAGTTTTGGATTAAGTGGAGGTGGTCTTTTGAGCGTGAGAGCTGCTCCAGCTCGGCTCGAGTCTTCATCAGCGCAGAAATTTCCTTCTCCAACTTTTCAATGACACTTTTGACCTCTTGCTCCGTCTCTTCCCGCGTCTCTTCAATCGTCCCGATGAGGTCGGCCTGCGCACTTTGCAAAGACTCCATCAAAGCGGTGAAGACCTGAACACCATCGGCCATTTCCTTCTCTGCAGCTTCCTTACTGAGCTTTAAAGCTTGTTTGATATCCAGAATCTTCAGTTGTCTGTCCTGGATCATTCGATGGATTTCGATCTCTCTCCTCCCCAGCTCGGCCCTCTTTCTCTCAAATTGTTCTTTCAGCGGGACGACTTCGTGTGACTTGTGGTCTAAAACAGGGCAGAGCATGCAGACGCAGGTCTGGTCGGTCTTGCAGAACAGCTCCAGAGGTTTATCGTGGATCGTACACATCCTGCCCTCCAGGTTCTCCACAGGATCAGTCAGCTGATGTTTTTTCAGGCGTGAGGCGGTCAGATGAGGCTGCAGGTGAGTCTCACAGTAGGACGCCAGACACACCAGGCAGGACTTCACAGCTTTCATTTTAGTGTCGCTGCAGACGTCACAGGGAACGTCTCCTGGTTTGGCGGCCCGGCTGCTGCTTCGTCCGGCTGACTTCCTGAACTGACTCGCCATCTCCGATATGAAAGTGTTGACTCGCAGGTCAAGCTTTTTATAGAAGGATTCTTTGCACGAGGGGCACTGACAGTGGACGCTGCTGTCCCAGTGCTGCTTGATGCACTTTTTGCAGAAGTTGTGTCCACATGGTAAAGTGACTGGAACATTGAACACATCCAGACAGATTCCGCAGAGAAGCTGGTCCTCAGTCAGCAGACAGCTGGCAGCCGACATGGTGACTCTCTAAAACCAACAAATTAAAGCATTACAACACCGTCACATCAATACTTATATCAAACATAATCTAATATGTCTGCTGCAACATTTTAAAGCTGGATAATCATTCAGTTTAGCATGTTCACTATTTCAGTGTGAGTACAAAATAAAACAGGATTCTCAGAGACGTGTCCACATTGTCAGTTGATTATTTTACTTGCATGCCCTTGTTTTAGAACAAAAGGTAACCCGATGTTTACTACGACTGGCTGCATCCGAATCACTTCAATAAATGCAATCAAAAGACCTCCCTAATAAATGTGTTTTTTAAATTGTATTTTAGGTTAATTTGTTTGTTGAGTCTGTGGATAAAAAGACCAGTAAAACGATCAGCTGAATAAAGAGATAGAAATGTTATTATGCAGATTTTAATAACATTGTACCTGTTAGATTTTTTTTTTCTGTGGATGAAAATACATTTTTGCACTCCTGTGGATGTTATGCACCAAAGGGAACATTGTCTGTATTTAGTCTGTCTGTATTTCCGCCTAATGTTGTATGTTTTATTAAAGATTGATATATAATTTACGATTAAATAGCCTTATTTCACCACAATATTCAATAGTCTCCTGATTTCACTTAAAAATTGGTCGAACAGGCAGAATTCACCCTGTCTCAACAGTTAATGTATGATGTCAATTGCACTGGATATTTACATAGTTCCTTCAAAATATTACTTTTTCTTTTTCATTCATCAAATCATTCACTTGTTTACAAGGAAAAAACAAACCTGAATTGTTCTTTATGACTTTGCGGTTTAGTAATCCATACATAAAAGGCCTAAAACCAATAAAATACCAACGTTACTCACCGATTTTCAATGAAGATGTCCGAACGGAGTTGATTCTTTCTCAGAAATAAGTCTTTCCTTGTTGTGCAGGACGACAGCTCTGTCACGACAATGAAGAATGTCTTGAGTGTTGCTGCGCCTTTCTCTCTGCAGGCAAACCAGTTTAGGGTGTTGCTGCCGGGAAGCTTGTCATATTTGCTTCCTCTTCTGTTCTGGTTCAGGTCCAAGTTCAGTGAAAAATGCTCCTGTTTGATTTGTGGTTTTAGTCTGTCTCAAGATTTGTCTCTCAAAGAGGTCCCACACAGACATTTTTTTGTTATTTTACACTATTTCTAACCTGTATTTTTAAATGGTGCCATTAGTAAGTGTGAGCTACACAAAGCACACAAACACAGACACACAAAACAACAAACTTTTCCCAGTACTGGTATGAAATGGTAGCGGACCATTCAGATTACAAACACCCTCAAACAATGACATTTCATTTCATAACAAACAAAAGGAAACTCACTGCTAAAAAGTAAGCAGGCAGGGCTTCACACACACACACACACACACACACACACACACACACACACACACACCTTGCTGTAGTCATTTTGGACTGTCGGTCTCGTTCATGAATGGAATTAATAACCTCTCTGTGTGCTTGTGTGTGTGTGTGTGTGTGTGTGCTGACCCATATTTTTCTAATGGCTTCTCTAATATGTTGTGAATTTATAACGACATCGACACCTCTAATATATTCTTAATGACCTCTGTAATGTATTTTGTGTGCGAGTGTGTAATAGGTTTTAAATGGATGAGCTCCCTCACACTGAACTCGTACCGTAGGCTACTGGCCATCGAACCGCTATGCTAGCTCTCACACATCAGAGCTAATGAGCGAGGGTGAGACGGAGAGAGAAGAATCACTGAGTGTATCGTTTGTGACTGTTTGGGTTTGTTTGGCCTCTTCAGGCTCCCATCAGTGTTATTACTATGATAGATTTCTGTCCTTTTTATCCTCCTACGTCAATATAAAACACCAATACTGCTGACGTACATTGAGACAGAGGTTGGGAATATGCTTATGTTTCTGTCTGGCCTCCTACAACTAGTTGCTAGTTAGCTTAGCTTAGCACAGAGAATGGAAACGGATACAGTCTGTAAACAGCAGTAAGGTTGTGTGTATTTAAACATTCATTTAATTCAATTAATGAAACTAACGCTTAGTCCTTTTGTTGATGATAACAAATAATGTGAATTACTTTTCAAGTCCTACAGAAATAAAATTTTTTACTGTGGTAATATTATCTTTTTTATCGTTTATTATCTAAACAAAAAAGAAACATGTTACCGTTATGGATCCTATTGCTTTTCCTATAGGCCGTGCCCTTCTCTGCCTCTGATTGGCTTGTGTCTATCGTTTATATATGATCAAAGCTTCAAACTCGTTGTCTTAGTACTCGATGATAATTACATCCAACAGGTATTTTGACAGGAGAAGGCAAAAAAAAGGATGAAGTTCAACTGACAAGTGCCTTCCTCCCCTTGATAAAGCAGAAAAAAATAAAATAATTTGCGGCCGTTGTTGTCTACTGGACAACAAGAGGTAGGTTAATCACACCACAATTCAGACATGAATAAGCTAGCATGCTATTTCCTAACTATGTTCAGGGGTGATCTGGTAAAGATGTCAGCCAGCCACAGAGCTGATACAGCTGATCTGAGCTGCAGTTTCCCCGGTAAACACCCCAACCTCTTCAAGAGGCAGTCAAGAGGAAATTGAATAGGTCGGTGTGTTTACTGGGAAAACTACAGCTCATACACCGCTGTATCACAACTTCTAGTGAATGAGACGTAACCAGAGCTACTTAGTTTAGTGTAGAGAATGCAACCACTCAGATACTGAATTGCAAAATTTACACCTAATTCTGTGACAGATAAAAGTGTGCATATCGTTTCTGCTCTACCAGGAACCAGGCCTTCATTTTAATCTCACCTACTCAGCTGTAAAGTGTTGTGGCTGTGTGTTGTGCTGGTTGTGATGATGTCACACTGACAAAACTATGCACAGAGAATGTGAATCACTGGACTTATTGGTGATGCGTGCAGGAATCAGGCGAGACAAGATTGGCAGGCAGATTAAAGATCGTATCAGGTTAGTTTGGCGAAGCCTGAAGACAAAACTTTAGACTTACACGTTGATCTACATTCCAGCTCTCGCCAGCGGTCATGAACTTCGTATTGCGACTTCAAGAATGAGACACTGGATCTACTGTAAACAACCCCGATCAGTTTTTTCTCACAGGGCTTCAGTGGCTTATAATTAGGAGCAGGACGAGGAGCTTGAAATAGAACAAATAAACAGCCTTTCTTTGTGCACAGTAATCATAATTCAAGTGTTTTTCTACTGAAATATTGGACTGGCTGCTGAGATTTTACAACCTCAGCTCAGTATACTTGCAGGAAACACTCGTTCAGCTCCTTCACAAATAACTCGTACTACTTCAGTTTGTTGTCGAGACTTCACACATGAGCAAACATCAGCTTTTTTCTTTGTGACTCGTAGTTTCTACTTGTCCGTGTCAAACAGGAGGGATCGGCGGATGTGTTTTCTAAAACACTTCTATGATATGAAGCTTCTCCTCAGCATCAGGAGGAGCCAGTGAAAGTGGTCTTGGCTCATTAGGACCCCCCCCTCATGCCTCTCTGCGGACTCCAAGCACATCCAGCTCAGGGGGAGACCCCGGGCAGACCCAGAACACACTGGGGGATTATACATCCCATTTGTCCTGGGAGAGCCTCGGGATCCCCCACGAGGAGCTTAAGGAGGTGCCGAGGGAGACGGGTGACCAGGCTGAGCTGCCACCGCGACTCTGAGCTGGATAAGTAGCAGGAAATGTTTGGATGAATGGATTAAACTGCTGCAGCTGGTGTGGAGTTATTTTAACTGCCATTACCACATTAAATCCTCCTAATTTAATCACAAATATGTTCTTCCCTATGACACATAAGTGCATAATGTAAGTTAAACCAATCTGGGTGTTATCTCCTGGTCCATTCAGAGCCACCAGGAGCACCAGGACCTGCCAACTGCATTCAGGAAAATACACTGTGTTTCACCGAGGAGGAGGAAGAGGAAGAGGAAGAGGAAGAGGAGGAGGAGGAGAAGAAGAGGAGAAGAGGAAGAGGAGGAGGAGGAGGAGGAGGAGGAGGAGGAGGAGGAGGAGAAGAAGAGGAAGAGGAGGAGGAGGAGGAGGAGGAGGAGAAGAAGAGGAGAAGAGGAGGAGGAGTGCTGGTGTGCGTCCCTGTGTGTGTAACAGTGATGCGCAGGTCAGAACGGGTCATAGAAATGATTATTCTGATTAATATCTGGTGGGATGTGGGTTAAAAATGAATAACATTACCTGCAATGATGCTCCAGCTGCAGAAACAACAAGTGTCTCTCTTTATTAAAGCCGCTGAGTGATTTATTCATATTAAAACACGTGTTAAATAACTCTGTAGTCCATCACTGTTAAAGAGGGTTTGCTCAGTAACAACTGTCTCTGCTCATGCAGTAAAAAAAGAAAAGAACAGTTCTGGTATCCCTGCTCACTTTATCCAATCAGGACAGAGAAACCCATTAAGAGGCGGTCCTGGTTCCTGATCCGTGATCATGTGATGACGTAGAGGAGGAGACAGCTAACAGCAGGATGAGCAGGAAGTCAGCTAAAATAATGACAACACTGAGAAAACACATGACCAGCGACACAGAAGCTTCATTTAATTGATTATTTAAATCACCTGACTCGTTCTCTCTCTCTATATATATATATAAAGGTAATATTCTGGCAGCAGGGGGCGCAAAAATACTATAAGATACGAGAAAAAAAAAAAAAAAAGACTATATGAGATTTGCTTTTGGCCTTTTAATGTTTAGCTAAGTTGATTTAAATGTACAAAAAAATAACGTGACCTTTGGATATGGTTAAAAATTGTTTTAATACAAATAACCAGGCTTAAAATTGACGAATATCTTGCTTTTTGTGATTTTTATTGATATTTGGTGCATTTTTCTTATTTATTTTTCTTATTATTTCTTTTACAGTGTAGTGAAGGGAAGTTACTCCTAACTCCTCATAGTAATGAAATAAACACATGAGGTTTAAGTATAAGTCTGCTTTAATCAAATTAATGGTGATGGTGAACAGAATTAGACATAACATATTATATAGATTTAAAAACAGAAGTTAAACAGTGATATTCATCAGCTACACACACACACACACACACACACACACACACACACACACTCTGCCTCCATGACGACGGTTTTCACAGCTTGTGTTTCTGAAA
This sequence comes from Sparus aurata, assembly GCF_900880675.1. NCBI lineage: Eukaryota > Metazoa > Chordata > Actinopteri > Spariformes > Sparidae > Sparus > Sparus aurata. The sequence continues at coordinate 23,225,363 of NC_044200.1, read as the reverse complement.
CTGATCTGAGGTCTGAATGTGTTCTTGTCGTATCACAGAACACCTGCGACGTTCTCTGACTGTAATCGAGGGCCGTCATTGGTTGATTGACAGACCTCATTCATCTCTGTGATTGTTTCACCCCGTCATTTAAAACCATTACCTCGCCCTCAGAGTGTGTCTGTGTGTGTGTGTGTGTGTGTTTTGTCAGAAAGCAAAACTCGCCTTGAGGTATTAACCAAGTCAGGCCTCATTTCACACAGACACACACACACACACACACACACACACACACACACACACACACACACACACCTTTCCTCCCCTTTCAGCTCTCACTCCTTTCTTTCATTTCTTCTTTCTGTCAAGCGTGAAATCTGTTCAATCTTTTTTCTTAGTCTGACTGTACAGTGAGAGCAAACACACACACACACACACACACACACACACACACACACACACTGACACTACACTTGTCATGAACTCGATTTAGTCGTTCTGAACGTGAACAGATTTAAAGTTTGGCGGCTGTGTGACTGGTCGGACGACAGGAAGAGAGAGAGAGTTGTGTGTTGTCGTCCTCTGTTGCCTCAGTAACACCTGAACAGCTTCTGGTGCTGAAGTGACGTCATCATCGACCGGGTCGGGTCGGGACGGCTCCAGCTGTGTGGAGCTCCGGCTCAGATCGTCTGGGATGGAAACACTAATGAACAGTTTCTGGTGTTGAAGTGTCCGACTCCACTCAGAGTATCTGATCCACGTGGTCCTCCAGCGATCGTCGTCATGAAGAACACGTCACTGAAACGACTGATGTCGTCTTTATTCTTGTTCTCACAGGGTCTTACTCTCTCTTTTTGTTTCTGATATTCACAATTTAAACATGTTAAAAGTTCGCAGCCCGTTCGGCCAGTAGCCTACAAACAAAAACTGTCTTCTCTTATTCCAGAATGTTGGTATTCTCTGATTAACTGGTGACAAAATTGCAAAAATCTCCAATCGCAGATGCTTCTTTGCACTTTCATCCGTTCAAAGACTCCTCACTGGTGCAGACTGGAGCTTCTATGCCCGCCCTAGAGCCTGCAACAACCAATGAGTGACCCACTCTCTCTTCTTTCTCCTCTCTCCTGAGCCAATCACACGCCAGCTTCCTGATGACTGATGCATCATGCAGCCAGTGGGATTGTAAATCCAGTCATATATAGTTTATATATATATATACGTTTCAGAAATGTTCTGTGGATTATGAGACTTCACTGTGACTTTACATCATCATGGAGAGAGGAGAGGACGAGCGGGTTTCACTCTTTGGGTGAACTGCTCCTTTAAAACATAACAGGCTCTTATAAATGTGCTGCTGTTGTTTTGACCTCTTACATGTTGGACAAATTAGAAATGATGAACGACGTCAGACGACCTGAGTATTCTCCTCAGCATTCAGACTGCTGATAAAACCCTCTATGAGTTGTGTCCTTGTGTGTGTTTCTGCCTGTGTGTATTGTTTGTATATGTGTGTGTGTGTGTGTGTGTGTGTGTGTGTGTGTGTGTGTGTAGTTGTGAGTATCGCTCACAGAAAGAACTACTATTTATTTCCCCCACGGGAGTCATGAGAGCTTCATCTGAGCTTTTGTTCACATGAACCTGAGTGGGAGAGTGTGTGTGTGTGTGTGTGTGTGTGTTGTGTGTGTGTGTGTTGTGTGTGTGTGTGTGTGTGTGTGTGTTGTGTGTGTGTGTGTGTGCTAGCAGTCTATGTTTAGCCGACAATTTTCATGACCAGGTGTTCCTGTTACCGTGGCAACCCTCGGAGACAAGAGGTCAGGTAGAACTGGATCGGAGCGTCTCTCCGTTTCCCTCTCGCTGATTCTTTTTTTCCATTTTTATTTATTTATTTGTTTGTTTTGTTTTTTTTTTCGTGGGGAGTTTTTCACTTTAACCCTTCGCAGGCTGTCGGACACGACACGCTGCTGGTTGGATGATTTTAAATGCAGGTGTCACCTGTTTGTTGTTTTTTTTGCATCCTGAAGGTTAAAATCATTTGTTCTATTAGAACCTGATTGATTTCTCTCAGACGGTGAGATTTCCTGAGAAGAGAACGCATTTTCTCCAGCAGCAGGTGAGTGTGATGGATCTGCATCGTCCCTCCACACATCCAGATGTTTCCTGCTGTCCGTCAACACCTGCAGGAACATTTGACCTGTGAGTGACCACCGATAGTTTCCTATTAAATCCAGATGTTTGTGGGAAGTCTCTGCTCGACAGAACTGTGAGCACAGCGGACGATAATGACGCCAATCAGCACTGTGAGCTTCAGGTGTTGTTGATGTGCTACTGAGGGACAAAACTGCTGAACAGACTTCAGTTTATGGTGTTAATTGTCCTCATAGACACCTGAACATGCTGGAGGCTGACTCAGGTACAGTTAGCAGCAGGTCACATTCTCTGCTTTGCTTTCATTCCACTTTCTCCAAACGGATCATGTGAGGACAGCAGCACACATGTGGAGTCAGATTAATGACTCTTATTCTGCTGTCACAGCGGGAACACAACACCAGAACAGACTCACAATCAAAGCAAACACAGAACACAAGCAGTAAAAACACAGAGGGGAGAAATATGCGACAACAACAAGCTCGTTCTCGTCTGAACTAATGAAGGAAGTCGAGGCTTCGTCACTGAAGAAAGACGAGCTGCAGGTCGGTTGATCCGATCGTCCTCACCAACCGAATCTACTGTTCGGCGCTCTCAACACGACGATGCCTGAAAACGCACAACGCTATTTGAGATTTTATGTTTTGGAGGCTGTTAAGTTTGGTTTGTAGACCTCAGCAGAGTTATATTATACATGAAGAGATCAATAATGTTGAAGGATATGTTTCTGATGTGAAGCAGACACAGTTACAGAGAAGTTTCATTGTGCCGCTTCATAGAAAAACACGCGATCAATAACGGAAATCTGCCGCCTGCAGAGTCCCCGCTATAAACAAACAGCGGAAGGAGAAGTAGTGTGTGTGTGTGTGTGTGTGTGTGTGTGTGTGTGTGTGTGTGTGGGTGTGTGTTATTAATTGGCCCTGGGGTGAAAGTTAGAGCACCTTTCTCAAAGTCTCCGTAAAGAAAACTTTGATTAATGCCGCTAAGAGACGGAGACTAACTAAATCCTTTATTGATCCCCGAGGATAAAATTCATCCAATCAGGGATTCATCAGATCTTATCGATACTGATTCATTACCGGTGTCGTCCTAACGAAAACCTCATCAGTTTATTTAAAGCTTCCATCTATTTCCTGGCTGTTTGTGTTTCAGAGAAAAGCTCCTGCGCAAGTTTTACAAAGTTCACTCGAGTATATTTACTCAGACAGGCCCACAGTTGTGAGGTATTTGTACTGAAGTGCATCAAATGTATGATACTTTTTACTTAATTTATTTAATTACTTTAACTTTCCAAACCAAACCTATGAGAATTTAATGCTTTGTTACAGATTAAACGCCCCTCAGACGCTCACAAGTGTTTCTAGTTTCCATCATAATAACTTGAAGGCACATCGCTGGAACATTTTTTACACAAAGACAGAAAGAAATTCATGTAGAACATTTGCTGAATTTACCAAAAGGTCCAAATAATGCAGAATGAGTCAGAGACAGAGTTTCACAGAGTTTAAAAAGTGTCTCCAACTCAACAACTCACTAAATTGAGCGTTTTTTAAAGGAAGTCTGGGGACTTTCTCCACGGGGACAAAGAAGGAGCCTATATTGTTACTGTTTAGTGTCTTTGTAACATGTGACATGTTTAGATCAATAACATCATTCTTCTTTCATAAATGGAGTGTAAATGGTGAAATCAGTGTAAACAGTGTGTTCAAAAAGCTGATCAATGTTGGCAGGTAAGACTTTAGCACTTTAGACACAGAAGCAGACAGGCTGGTACAGACATGCTGCCACAAACTGACACTTTTTACAAGGAGACAAACAACTTCAGCTGAAAGATTTAATGCTGAATTTACAACAAGGACACAATCACTTACAATCTGTCACACACACAGTTTCATTATGTTTATAAAGTTTTACGCTACACAACAACTCCTTAAATTAGCTGATTTGTTAATGGAGTCTGGTGAAATTGTGGTTAATAGTTGGCTTCATGTATTACATTTAATGCTGAGTTTACAAGGAGGAGACAATGAGTTACAATCTGTCAGAGTTTATCTTTCACTGTTTCACAAGTTTCTCGTAATTCAACAACTCACAAAATTGAGTGTTTTTTAAAGGGAGTCTGGTGACTTTCTCCAAGAAGTAGCCTATATTGGTTAATGTGTCTTTGAAAAATGTGACATGTTTCGATCAATAACATGTTGCCTTATTTAATACATTTTGTGTAAATGGTGAACGTTGAAACATTTGAAACATAATGACATCATTCCTTGTCTCCCCTTTTGTTTCCTCCTCCTCCTGGTCTCCTCCTCTTCTCCTCCTCGTCTCTCAGGTGCTGCTCATCAGGTAATTAGTCCTGAGCCATATTTAAGAGAGGGAGGAGGAGAAGGAGCTGTGTTCTTCTTCCACAGATCAAACTGTCCTGACTGGTGTGAGCTTGTCTCTTTTATCCTCAGTTGGTGTTTTCTTTCCTTTTGACGATGGAGATCTGGTGGTCCTTGTTTTTAATGGCTTTGTTTGTTAGTTTAATTTATGTGGTCTTCTCTTAGTTCTGGGTCCTACGGCCACCATGTTGCTGGCCCAGACTACCTCCATCCTTTTTGTTCATTTTGGCCTCCAGACCCTCAAAGTTTTGCTTAATTTTGCAATTATATGCAATAAGCATTCATTTTCTGTTGCAACCTTGTCCTCGGGTATGGCGTCCTTTTTAATATGTTGCATTTTACAAGGTGGAACCAGTTGTTCTGTATTCTGCAGATTATCTTCATACACGACTATGTCAGTATTTGAAATTGAGCAGACTCCCTTAACAAATCAGCTAAATTTAGGAGTTGTTGTGTAGTGTAAAACTTTATAACATTGTGAAACTCTGTCTCTGACAGATTGTAACTCATCGTGTCCTTAACTTCAACATTAAATGTAATACATGAAGCCAACTATTAACCACAGTTTCACCAGACTCCCTTAACAAATCAGCTACTTTAAGGAGTTGTTGTGTAGCGTAAAGCTTTATAAATATAATGAAACTGTGTCTCTGACAGATTGTAACTCATTGTGTCAAAATTTCACCATTTACACTCCATTTATGAAAGAAGAAACACGTTATTGATCTGAACATGTTACATGTTACAAAGACACTAAACAGTAACAATGTAGGCTACTTCTTTGTCCCCGTGGAGAAAGTCCCCAGACTCCCTTAACAAATGTGTCAGTTTAGTGAGTTGTTGAGTTGGAGACACTTTATAAACTCTGTGAAACTCTGTCTCTGACTCATTCTGCATTATTTGGACCTTCTTGTAATTTCAGCTGATGTTCTACATTAACATTATGTCTGTTTGTCCCAGTGATGCACATGTTAGTTCGGTTGCCACCAGACTCCCTTTAAAAATGTCTACATTCTGAGAGTTCTTGAGTCAGGAGGAATTCATAACATTTTTGAAATAGTGTCTCTGACAATTTCCTGTTCATTCAGGCCTTCTTTTCAATTCGGCATGTGTTCTACATTAAGTTCTTTCCTTCTTTGTGTAGAAAACATTGTGTGTGTTTGTCTCAGTGATGTATGTGTTTATTTGCATATAGAGTGGGGAGAGAGATTGAACTACCCGGTCTGATTGTGCTGCTAACATGGCTTCATTCACGGTGGTGTTGCAGCTGTAGCAGCATCACTGATGGAGTTTCTCCACAGTGTAATTCTGCTGGTGGAGCAGTCGTAGTATTAACAGTAGTATTACAGTAGAATTACTGTTCCTGGCAGGCGTTAAAGCCGTACGGAGACGAATGAAAGCAGATGAGAATGTTTTAATGTGTCGTTTCTCTTTTCATTTAATTCCTCCGTCGTATTAAATGTAATTTCAGTGAGATATTAAACTTCCATCTTCATGCTCTCCCTCCTCCACCTCTGCCTTCTCCATCACTTCCCCTCATGGCCGTCCTCCCTCCCTCCATCTGTCTCTCTCCAGCTAAATGCCAGCTGAAATGAATATGTTAATGCAGAGGGCTGCTGGCTCGTAGCCGTGTGATCAATGAGGCTGCTGGCTGTTGGTTCAGTTTCGCTGAGGATCTATAGGGAGTGCCGATCATTAAAACACCAGCGGGACCGGGCCTGAGCTGCTTAATGAAAAAATTATCACTCATTATGTATCGCAAAGGTAATATTATCTTAATTTAAATAATTTTTCAGTTCAGCTTTCTAAAATCTGGATCAGCTGGTTTCCTGTCGGCGCTCAGGAACAAACAAACAAAGTCTGTTTTTCTTCTATTTTTCATCAGGAAGGAGCAGCTGAGGACAACTTTCATTCTGCTCCTGGGTTATTCTTTTAATCAACTCGCTAAATGAGCAATTAATGTGCAATTAAACCTAAATCATTAACGGGGGCTCAGTTTGATGAAGCGTGAGTCAGCAGGACCCTGGAACTGACTCACCTGTTACACCTGTGCTTTCCCTGCAGCGAGACGACAAAATGTCTGCAGTGAAAAAGTCTTACTTCTTGTTTTGTCATCTGAAACCTGAAAATCAAGAGTAAAAGAGCAAATTTGACTAATCAAATCAAAACAAGTGGACTACTGTGTGGAAAGTATTATCGACATATGCTTTAACAGCGAATCGGTGCAGAGCCAGACGTTCTGGAGGAATAAAGACCCGTTTTGTGTCAGTATTTGTGCCACATACGATAAAAAAATCAGGGATTGTGGTGTGTTGTTTCCCCAGTAAAGACACCACCCTCTTCAGCTGTTCCTGTCCCTTCTGACCGGCCGGCTGCTGCTATTCTTGGATCAAACTCCTCCGTTGTATAAATGCTCACTGCGGTGTTGGTTCGATCCAAACCTCCTGCAGGAATAAACACGCAGAGTCACATCAGATTCTGCTCCGATCTAAAGCTGTTCACTGACGGGAGGAGAGTTCAGAGATTACTTTTGAACTTGTGGGATTATAAAGGTGATTTATCTTCACTCCTGTTGATCGGCCTGACTGCAGCAGTGATCCAGAGTCAAAACTAACATTTTTCGGGCACTAATGTTCACAGACGAGGAAGTGTTTTAGTTTTATTCACGTTATATTTAGTCACACTTCCGTCCTCACTCTCCGACTCTCCTGGAAGTTTTAGCGACAGACGACCAAACAAAACCAATCGTTACCTTGAATTAACCTGCAGATTTCTTTCCAACGTAACTCAACAACATATACAACAAAGGTCTGGTCGTTTTTAGACATTTTAATGCAGAAGTGATGCAAAGGAGGAAGATGACATTAAGCAAACAGTGTAAATGAAAGGGAGGATTTAAGGAGAGAAGGGGCAAAGTGAAGGAAAGTAATCAAGAAGTCAAGGAAAGACAAGAGGAAAGAATGAAATGTAGACAGAAACAAGAAGAGAAGAGGGAAGTTAAATGAAGTAGTAAAAAAAGGGGATAAGGCAGCAGGAGAGGAGAAGCATTAGTTACAGAAAGACAGAAGGAGGCAGTGAATTAGATGAGACGGCAGTTAATGAGAGGAGGAGCTGGCAAAAAGAGGAATTTTAATGGAAATGGAACCGAGCCGAGGCAAAAATGTAAAGAGGAGAACGGGGAGGGAAGATAGTGGGAGAGTTTCAGACGGCGTCATTATCGCAACTCAGCAAAGTGTTTTGCTCCCGAGAGTTAGTGTGTGTGTGTGTGTGTGTGTGTGTGTGTGTGTGTGTCTATGTAAGTGTGTGTGTGTGTGTGTGTGTGAGAGAGAGAAACTAAAATAGGTGAGACAGTTTTTTCTCGTTGCCAAAGGTCGACGGATCAACAGCTCGTCTGCTGCTCTGATAACACACTCTAAATTAGACTGCTGTGTGTGTGTGTGTGTGTGTGTGTGTGTGTGTGTATGAGTGTCTGATTGGACGACAGTGATTTATGGAGGTGAAGTTTATCGTCATTACGTTGAAGGATGAATATTCACAAAATTCTTCTTCCTCTCTCTCCTCCTCCTTCTTTGTCTAGTTTTCTTTCTTCCCACCTCGCGCTCTTTGTCTCCTCTTCCTCCTCCTCTTCTTCCTCTCCCTCATTTTCCTCCTCTTCCTCCTCCGCCTCCTCCTCATCTTCCTCCATTCTTCAGGTGGAGGGCTGTTTAACAGCGGCTGAAGGATTGAACCTCCTCTCTGCTGGAATAAACTAAAAACCAGTCAATAGGACGTTAATGGAAACACAATTTATGACTTTAATTTGACCAAACAGGGTCAAACTTGTGTGTGTGTGTGTGTGTGTTTTATTAAAGGTCGGTCAAAGATCATAAATTAAAGGCACATTTTGTGTGTTAAAGCAGCTCAAACTAAACGAGGCTTCAGACAGAAGTCATTGATTGTTGCTGACACTTCACAATAACCATCGGGAATAAATGGTCATCAAACTTTAGCCGACGGTGACACAAATAAATACATACTGAATATTAATATTAATGTGTATATGTTGTTCTTTTTTGGAACCTGGATTTTGAATTCATCCGATGTTAGTTTTCAGCTTCATTTAACAACGCTCGCTCTCTGTTCCTTTACCCGCCGTCATGTGTGTCTTGTGTTTCGGTCCTGCAGATAGTTTGCTCTCCGTGGATCATAAACGTCACTCTGAGGTCTTTGTTGTGTTCTTGGTGTCAGACATATTTTCTCTGTGAGGCAGCATCAAAGCAGCGAGAGAGAGAGAGAGAGAGAGAGAGAACCAGAGATTCAGGTCAACTAATGCTGTTTGTTTCTGGAGGAGAAATAATATCTTAACACGGCTAACGTTAATGCATCACGGTGGAGTTAGCTCACAGACAGACTCTGTGTCTCCTGCAGCTGCTTTTGTTTCAGTCGACACTGAAGTAATACAGATGTCAGAGCTTTGGGGTCTTTGTTCATCTGGTTGCTGTTTCACGATTCATTAAGTGTAATTTTTTTCCTTTGCACACTTACAGTTGAGTACAGATATCACTCTGATATGATGAGAGCTCTATTTACTGATAACAAACAATGAAATGCTCTACAAACCATTTATTGCGCAGTTGTAACTTCATAATGGCCGTCTAAATTATATTCATAGGTGAACTACAATATTTATCAAGTATTATAAACAGAAGATTAAGATAAAGATGAGATTATGCATCATGTGACATCCTTAGCACCACTAAGACGCCTCCCAGTGAAGCTGTCATCCTGCCTTTGGGTTTAATTTCTGCTGAGTTGCCTCCTGAAGAGCCAAAATCTGCCCAGCTGTGGCTCACCAGGAAATGCCTTTTTTGATCTTGGTAATGCTCCGACTGGTTCCCTCCCTCCCCTCCTCGTACACTGTAACAGCTACAACACACAAGATCTGACAAGAGAGGGAGTCACGGGTTGCCAGTCGGGAAAATTGGGTCTGAAAAATGCTGCTTTGATGACAAAATTTAGGCAGTAAGTGTGAGAGTACCGATGAAAGTTCTCATTAGCTGTGGTTGTAGCCACGTTAGCGGCTCGGTTCTAGGGATGACAGAATCGGTACATCAATCCATCACTTTGGTCCAAATGCCTCAACAACTGTTCGATGAATTGCAATGAAATTTGTCTCCAGAAGATAAACCCTACTGACTTTGGTGATTCCTTGACTTTTTTCTATTGCTACTTTTGGTTTGGTGAAATATCTCAACAACTGTGGATGATTTGGATGAAGTGCAACAAAATGTAGTGAGGACATTCATTGTCTCCAGAGAGTTAACCCCAATGACTTTGGTATTTCCCTGATTGTTCTTCTACTGCCAGCACGAGGTTGTCATTTGTGGTTCAGAGTGAAATATCTTGACAACTTTTGAAAGAATTTCAACAGATTAAATCAATACAGAGATTCGTGGTCTCCAGAGAATCAATCCTACTACCTTTGGTCTTCTCCTCATCGCATCTATCAGCACAAAAACTTTGTAAAGCTAATCATTGTTCCCAGCAAATGAACCCTAATGACTTTGTGATGCCATGACTTGACTCTGGTGAGATAACTTTTTAGATTGTTATTGAAATATCTCAACAATTTAATTGGTGCTGACATTCATGTTCTCCAGCAGATGAATCCTCCAGACATTGGAGATTTATCTGACGTTTCATCGAGTGCTGCTGTGACGTTAACATTTGTGTTTCAAAATGAAATATATCATGAAAACTGTTTTTCCTGAAATTTGCTTCAGTCATTCGTGCTCCCCAGAGGATGATATGTAGTCCCTTTGGGTATCCCTTGACCTCTAGTGCCACCAGCAGGTTTGTGTTTACACACATTCATTTACACTTCTTGGCTGAATGGGCACAAAACATGTATAGTTTGTCATGGTTTCCAGTTGATGCATCCTACAGACTGCTACAGATATTCATGCTCCCCACAGGAAACATTTTTAGTGCCCCTGGCTTTCCCTCTTGTTTCACCAGCAGGTATGTTTTTCACATAGTTACTTTGAAATCTATGTATCAGCAACATTTTTTAACAGCTATTCATGGTTCCCAGCTGATGATCCCTTATGACTTGGGTGATGCCATGACTCGACTGTGGCACCACAAAAGTATTACATTTTTGATCGTCATTGTAATATCTCAACAATTAAATTTAGAACAGACATTGACGACTCATAACATGTAATTTTGATGCCGTGATTCTCCATCTAACATCTAATACATTTAATTAACACGGTAAACATCTTACCTGCTGTAAGTTACATTTACGTTTACATTAACATTGTGAGCATCATCTTAATATTAGCATTTTGCTCAACTACACTATGCCAAAGAACGGCCTCACAGAACTGTTAGCGAGGTTTTGTTGCACCAACAAAAAATTATCTTATACCAGATTAAATCATGGTTTCATTTAACATATTGATTTAAAACTTATCTCAAAATAAAGAAAGACTTATGTCCAGATGAAGATATGTTAACAATTATTTTCCAGATTTTCAATAAACATACAAAACTTCCAACATTAACATGTGAGTTTGGTTTTCTTTGACCCTGATCAGATCGTGATGAGGAGGATAATGTCAGGATAAGGATCTTCTCCACAGATCTGCTGAAACCAGGAAAAATGTAAATGCAAACTCAACACTTTGTTTAACTTCACTCTGCTGCTTTGTTTATTAATGTTCGGTTTTACCCTCTCGTCTTCTGTTTATTCTTCAGAGCTTCACACAATGTTCCCCTTTTATTTATGACTGCTTTTATGTTTGCTGTGTCTTCTTTTTCCCCTCTGTGTTTTTATTTGATCTCCTACATGAGTGTTATTTTTTTATGCACTAGTTAAAGAGCTCAGATTTAACAAATGATGCTGAATATGCATGATTGATTGGTTTCATCTGTAATTCTCTCTCTGACTCAGTATGTCCCTTTGAAGAGGACTTATAAAACCACATCACGCTGTGTGTGTCCTCCTGTAGTTCAATCGATTTCATACCTACAGAGTGAGGACGTGCATGCAAAGTGGGGACATTTTGCCAGTTTGTCACATTTTTAAGACCTGTTGTTTTAGGGTTGACTGTTATGGTGAAATTCAGGCTTAAAGATGGAAATGTTCATTTCCAGGAAAAGGGTTGATGTAGTATCCAAGATTTCACCCATCAGAAGTGGCTACGTTAGCAAAAACAGTGTGAAAATGAGGCACACGCTTCTTTATCGTAACGTAAATATATATCTATGCAGTCTGAAGTCTTCTGGTCTCCCTTATTGAATGAGGGATACAGATTACTTCCACCTGGTGGTACTGAGAGTTGTTTCCTCTTATGTAGTCACAGAACGTACAAGCTCGTTGGCTGTTAGCTGTCTGCTGTCATCTTTGCGGTGTGTTCAAGTGCAGCTTTTTGGTGACACAACAGTCAGCTTTCGTTGCTGTTGTGGTGTGTCTGGGCCTTTATATCATTGTTCAACATTAACTGTTGGACTTTATATAAGTCACAGTCTTTGTTTTCTTTGCGATCAAACTCTGAATTAATCAGTGTGATCTTTGGAAAACTTTTCCCTCAGACTAAAGTGCTCACATGCAACCAGTTGCACAGGGCGACATATTTTAGAAAACAATTTATTTTTGTTTTGACCTTGACTACGCATCCATGATAAGCTTATACATTAAAAACACATTCTTCGTGTATGGCAAAATATTAGATTCCAATATCTTCTACCCTTGATTAGTTTAAATTTTCTTAATCTAAACTCGACATTTTCGGATGCCAGAGGGCGGCTAGTCATACGCAAGAAACATCATTAAATGCTTGAAATGAAGCTGCGGCGACACACACACACACGCATACACACACACACACACACACACACACACACACACACACATGCATACACACACTGCAAACATGAATAAAACATTTCTCCAACATTTTGTCCAGCTTGGACTGAGGACAAACAGAGGCCACTGGGAGCTCCAGTATGATGACAACAAACAAACACACACACACACACACACACACACACACACACACCAGGTTTCTGAACGCTGACTGTGTGTGTGTGTGTGTGTGTGTACCAACCGCATTCTTGTTTTTGTTGTCATTGCATGTCGTATTATTGTAATAGTTTGTGTTTGTGTGTGTGTGTCTGCCCCCTGGGGCCGGTTGCCATGGGGACAGTGATAAGGGTTCTAAATGGAACTAAATAATTCATGAGCTCTTGATAAGATGCACGACACGACACACACACACACACACACACACACACACACACACACACACACAAACACACTGCACACTCAGATACAACACACGCAATTACGAGGGAACAAGACAGACCCTCTCCAGACAAACAAACACAATGAGAAACTGAAGAACAAACAATACAAGAACACACACACACACACACACACACACACACACACACACACATACACGCAGGTCTATGAGTGTGTAAATGTTGGACAATGCAGCTTCATTACACCCACTTCAGATTTCACAGGTTTTCTATTTAAATTTGTTGACGCATCATCAATAACTGACTGACATCTGCGTTCTCTCCTATAGTTTTACATGAAATTGTGCGTTTGAGTGAAGATCAACGTGAGAACAGACATGAGATTTTATATTCGGACTCCTTGATTGGAAATGCCAAAAAACTTGAAAGAAATGAAGGAAAAGAAAAAATCGCAAAGAGGTTTTTTTGGCTCTTCCTCATGTTCATTGATCCGATCACAGTGATCGATCAGAGCGACCAGTCTGACCAATCAATCCCCGACTCGGCCGTCAGCTGACCTGCAGACAGACCCCGATAGAACCGATCAATCGGCCGACCAGTGAGGTCATCTGGCCCGGGGAGGAGGACAGCTAGCCAATGAAGGCTCGGTGCCGTCTAGGGCTCCGATCTCAACGATTGATCAGGTGATTGATCACGGACCTGAGGTGGCCAAGTTATTCTTCCTTCATCCAATCTTCTTAATCATTCTCCTCCATCCATCCATCTCTTCTTCTTCTCATCTTCTTCTTCTATCATCTGTTTCTTCTTCTATCCCTCCTCTTCCTCCGTTTCCTCTCTCCTCACCGTCTCCTCCTGCTCCTCGTCTACACAAGTGTTTTCTTCTTACTCTGTACACATTTTCTGTTTCCCCTCCACCTCTTTCATTTTCTTCTCGATGTAATAAAAAACCTTATTCTTCTCCATCTACTCCATCTCATCCGCTTTTCTCCTAATCCTCCCTCAGCAGTGATAAAACTTGTATTTCTCCGTCGTCTCCTCTTCTTTACACAGTAATAAAACCTCCTCACCCCCTCCATCTTTTAATCCCATCTCCTCAAGTTCTGCTTCACTTTCTACTGAAAATAAACTTTTCTTTCTCACCTCCTAAACCCTTCTTCTCCTCCCTCTCCCTCGGCAGTGATAAAAACAGTATTGCTCGTTCATCTCCTCTTCCTCCTCTTCCTCTGCTGACAGTGATGAAGAGTGTTTCTCTTCCTCAGACATTCATTTGTCTCAGAGGCAAACTTTTTAATTACTTTATCGTTTGGATCCGGGAAAACAAGCTGCGTTAATATGGACACACTCAAACGCTGATTGCTTTATTCACAGGTGTTCCAGCGACAGATAAGTGAAGCTGAAATCTCATCGTCGTCTGGGTTTGGATGAGGCAGGATAGGCTCACTGTCGCCTCTTGTGGCTGCTGTGGAAAACACACCTGTGGTTTTCAACAATCAGCGACCTAAATGTTATAATTCAGTGTCTTCTTGTTCTTGTTTTTCTTGTTTTATTTTGATATTATGCCCTCTTGTATCTCTTCTTGCTTTTCAGTTCCTCCTGTGTGATTTTCCCTCTCAGTGTTTCTTTGTTCATCACTTCACCTGTCCTTCCTGCTCCTCACTCACCTCACCTGTTCCTCATCCCACCATTAGTGTGTCTGTGTCCTTGACAGTTCGTTCTGTCTGTCTTGTTCCATGTTACTCTGCCTTGATCTGTTGTTCCTTGTGTCTCCTGTTTGGTATGTTTCTGGTTTTGGTTTCTTGCTTCTCTTTTTGATTTGAAATTGCTTCATCTTGCACTTTGTTTGAGCTTTTTAGTTTTAGCTTTTTGTGTATCCCGGATCCCTTGGTTTTGTATTCATTCAGCTTTTGTTCAATAAAGCTTGCTAATTGTTCATCCATTTCCTGCCTCCTGTGTGTGTCTGCATTTGGGTCCTCACATTGCTTAAACCATAACCTAACACTAACAGCAGCTGCAGTAGATGTTTCTAATCTTTAGTGAAAAGATGCAAGCAAATTACCGGGACGACTTTAAAAAAACTTGTGGACTTAGTATCAACAGTTTGCACACAAATGACACGAATTTACACACGGATTTAGTACTATTTATGATAATAGTACTCCTAAAAAAAGATTTAATAAAAGAAAAATAATCACAAAAAGAAAGAGGCAGATCTTGAGAATTGCACCTTTTAATTATGGTCTGGTTATGTTAAGCACAAAAAACAATTGGATGATGACATATAGAAATTTGAACATAAGCACCTTTTGCAGAAATGTTACGTGCAAACATTTAGTGTGTCATCTAACAAGTCAGTTTCAGAAAGCAAAAGGACTCCTGCTTTTCTTGTGTTTCTACAGTTATTTTCAAACTGGACCAGATAGTTTCTGTTAGAATAATTTCACCTGTTTGCTGCTTATTCCTAAACCCCTCACCTTGGGCGAAATAACAGGCCAGATCAATGATTTATTTCTAATACGACTTCGAAAGACCACTGTGAGCGGCAAAATATAGCCCCTACCAGCTGTCTATGTAACAATTTCTTACTCTTTATTTCTCAGCAGACTCTGAAGATGTGATTTCGTTCATCACCATGTGCAGCCTGCAGAATGTGTCTCAGGTAATTGACTCATCGCGGCCCCAGTTTTTATTCACTGAGTGATCTAATCAGTGCAAAAAAAAAAATCCAATTCAGTGTACAGGGATTGACTCGTTACTAAATTATAAAGCAATTTGAGCAACAACAAGCAAAATCAATTTCAGGCCAATATAAGAAAAGAAACCAGATTTCTTTTCAACATGTGAAACTGGACTGTGCGGATATAAAACAGGACATCTGGTTCTATGTGGTCGAAGTGAAACCAAACGGATGTCGATGCAGAGTCCTCACAAGAGTGACAAACCGCTGTACATGAGTGTGTGCGCTGCAGGGTGTTGTGTAAACAGGGAGGCTCTGTAGCGTAAATGAAGTGCCTCCCGGCTGCTCTGGGCTCAGATGGTGCGTTGGGTTCGTCCTTCTGCTGCCGCCTTCAGGGCACCGGGAGCCGGGTGGAGCTGAGCAGAAAGGAGGAGGAGGGAGGGAAGAACTACTCAGCATCTGGGACCGCTCTCTCCCTCTCTCCTTTTGTTTCAGATGCTCACTCGCTCTCTTTGTTTTAACTCTGTCAAGATCATTTCTGCTTCTTTCTGACGGTTTAAAATTCTGATATGAGAAAGATAAGAGCGACACACATAACGTCACAGAACAAGTAGTGCCAAAAACAGCGAGACGATTGACAATAAAAAGAAAAAAGAAACCTCAAAGGCTTTGAGTAGTGACTGAACCCTCAGCTGATTCAACTATATGATCAAGGAACCTTTTATTAGCAATCACAAATGTTTCCATGTCAAACAACAGGCCAGCAGTGATGAAGGTAAATGACACTCATGTTCTATTTACTGTAGAACAGACACACACCTGTCACTAACCATAGCTGTAAAAATAAGTTAGACAGGAGTGTGTCATCAACAAAGAAGCTACCATGGGATACAATTTGTACATATATAGCATTAAAGGAAATATACATTTTTTTTGTTTTTGATTAAAATTGCTGTATTTAAAAAAAACGTCTTTGTTGAAGACATTCACACAAGAGGAAAGTTTAATTAAGCTCAACTGTTTTTGTTTTTTGTGCGGTTTAACTATAGCAGAAAAACACGACAGAGCTATGTGAGTGCCTCTGTGGGCTAAATGCTAACACCTACTTATCATTCTATTATTATATAATAGTTACTGCTTAAAATGACACACACTTGCACAATTTCAACAAAGTTTGATGCACAACTGAAACTTCCACAAATGGTAAGTTGTTCAAACTTTGTATGTGCAAGTTTGTGAGCGGGTTTGTTGTTGTTTGTCGTTTTTTCAAAAACGTACCCTGGATCAAAAAATTCATAGTTATGAGATAAAATGTCAAACTTATACATTTTTTATCTAACAATTTCCATCTTCAAATGATGACTTTGTGTGTCATTTGACTTTTTTCTGATAATTTTGACTTCTCATAATCACGACTTTATCTTACAATCTCAACTTTTTATTTAATAATAAACCTTTTTATCTCATAACTGAATTTTATCTAATCATTCTGACTTTTTAATCATAATTGAGTTTTTGTCTCATACTTGTGACTTTCTAAATCATAATGAGAACCTCTTACCTTATATTTATCATTTTCAATATCAATATACGTTTGTTGTCGTTATTTAATATGTCTCAAATTCTTTAACTTTATATTTATGAACTTTAACACATTTTAGCTCTTATTTACGACAAAACATAGTATTTTGTTTGTATTCTTTTCTTAAATTGATCAATACCTGAGTTTAGTTGTGAATTTTTTTTAACATTGTGTGTTTATCTAAAACATTAGCTGTAGAAAAAACATACACCTGTCGTCTGTCATTAACATAACTGTAAAAATAATTTAAACAGGAGTGTGACATTAACAAAGAAGTTGCCATATGATACAATTTAGGAAATTATAGTATTAAAAGAAATGTAGATGTGTTTGCTGTTGTTTAAATATATATATTTTTTGCCTTGCCCAAGTTTGTTTATGGGTTTGGTGTTGATTGTACCTTGCTGATGTTTTTTTTTTTTTTTTTTTTTTTACCTCAAAGTGTTTTTTCATGAAGAGAATCACAAGAATCTAAGCTTTGTAATGATGTGGGTCCCTGAACAGGTTAATCTACAGTTAGGAGTATTATTGTAAATCATGTTAGTAGATGACAGTTTCTTTATTGTCTCTATCCTTTAATTCTCTTTCTCTCTCCCCGTCTATTGCTGCCTACATAAAGCCGACTGTATTAATGTTGTCGTCATTCACATTGATGTACTGATGTATCATTGCTCTTCATTCTGCTGACATCATTGCTATCCATTCTGCAACAACACACAGAGGCCAAAAACTTGTCTATGATCCCTTTCTTCATGAAAACATATAGTAATAAGTCTGCGAGGGGACTCAGCAGGACAGGGAATGAAGACGGACTGATGAGACTTTCAATTCCCACTACCAGGAACGAAATGATGAGGGGCAGGAACAACAGCGTGTAAATAAGCAGCACCAGAACCAAAGTTCCCACAATTCGTCGTTTTTCATCAGAGGGTACAGAGATGGAAGCAGACAGAGCTTTAACAGTCCCGACCAGGAAGAATATGAACAATGGGAAGGGAAGAAGAAAGAAGTAAGGTATAGCATTTGGAAATGCTAACATGAAAACAGGAAGGACCCAGACGACAACACAGATGGCCACAGTGCTCTTGATGGTTCGTCTGAAGCGGTACCACAGTGGGTGGGCGATAACCAAATACCTGTAATACAAGATGATCTATGATGAGCTTCATAATGTTATAGTAAAAAAATGGTCAGACACATAAATACCTACAGACATACTGGAAATCGTTACCTCTCCATTGCGACACACACCATGAAGCAAACGCTGGCCCCCATACAATGGTGGTATATCCAAATGAAGATGAGGGTTACTAGATGACTTATATCTCGAGCTGGCCAAGCAATCATGCAGCAGAGCTGAATGAGGTCTGTGATGAGAAGGTTGATGACGTAGATCGGAGCAACATGATCATCTCGCACCTGCAGGAAAACATTGGCGAGAGTGAACAAGTAGTTGTAAACATGTTGTGAACTTCCTCCAAAATATGTAAATGTTCTGCCCAGAAACTGTCAGTGGTCAGACACATTTACATTATTCATCCAACTGTCCTTTGTGCTGTCAGAAATAACTGTGGAAGCCCATTACTGCCCATTAGTTTAACATACCCTTGATAAAACAATTAATAATAATAATAATAATAACAACAACAATAATAATAATAATAATAATAATAATATTATTATCATCATTATTAATCAAAATCATTATGTTTTAGCTCATAACTTCAAGTTTCTATCTTAAAGTTATGACTTTCTGTCTCATCACTTTGACTTATTCTGTAATAATTTTGACCATTACAAGATTATGACTTTTATACAATAACCTAGTTGTTTTATCTCATAATTATGACATTTTAATCTTAAAATAGAGTTTTTTCTGTCAACCAATTACTTTTTACTTTTACAATTATGACTTTCTATAACAGTTTTTATCTCATAATTATGATATACCACGGAAACTGGTTGAATGGGCTCCCATTAGTATCAGATACAACACAGGCAGATAATGAAGGACTCTGGGTCATGATGTGCAGTACATACCAGTAAATACAGAGCATAAATCGCCACAAGGGTGAGAGGAAGTCCAATAGAAACGATAATGTATATCAGAACATCCCTGATGAAGAAAACTTCTGTGTCATCAGAGAAACTGAAGGTGACGTTGCTGTTATTAAAGCTTCCATCCAGTGAGGTGTTCATGTAGAAATCTTCCATTGTTCAGAGTGAAACCTGCTGAGAGATCAAATTGTGCAATAACTAACATTATTCATTGTTCAGTAACAAGTAATACAAAACAGAAACATTCATAATATAATGATATTAATAATGATAATAATGTTTTGGTCAGTTTCTTTTGGCTCAGTACATTTTTTGACAGTTTTTGTGTTTCCAATGATTTTCTGATTTTCAACATTTTTGTCTTTGTTACACGATCAATAACACCAAATTAATTTAAGAAATGTCTTGAACCATAATATAATGTACACCAACGGTATGCTTTTAACACATTCCACATTAACTTTCACGAACATTACTTAACCCTTTTTAATCAACATAGAAAAAAAAGTTGGCTAAATCACCTTTGAAAGTTGCGAGACGTCACCTGAAGTCGTCCTGTCACCAGCGTTTGATGTTTCGTTGTCTGCATCCAGCATAACAATGGTAAGAGTGAACAAGTACCTGTAAACATGTTGTGAACTTCCTCCGAAATATGAAAATGTTTGCGCCAACTGTGGTCGGACAGATTTACATCATGACCTAATTTCCCCTCGGGAGTAAATGAAGTTATCTATCCATCTAATAACAATCCAACTGTCCTTTGTGCTGTCAGAAATATCTTTGGATGCCCATTACAGCCAAATGGGAACAAACTAATGATGAAAAACAAGCATTAATCAAACAATTTTCAGTTTTCCATCTTAAAATTATGACTTTCTATCTCATCATTTTTACTCTCATCTCATCATCTTATCCGTGATGGTCACGGGGATGTAACTGCTTCATCCCCTTTATCAAGGATTCGCGGGGGTTGCTGGAGCCAATCCCAGTTATCTCTTTGGGCGAAGGCGAAGGCAGGTAGCTTGCTCAAGGATACTTCTGTTTTTACAATGCCTGAGTTTAGGTGTTGATCTCGTTCAATCCTTGGTAGTCGATGCAGGGTCGTAGTGTGCCATCTTTCTTTCATACAAAGAAGAACCCTACACCGAGGGGAGAAGAGAATGAACGAATGAGACCCGAAGCCTTGGAGCTGTTAATGTTCTCCTCCATCGCCTCCCTCTTGGGGCACGACAGATTGTACAGGTGGCTAAAGGGGAGAGTGGCACCAGGGAGCAGGTCTATTCCGCAGTCGTATGGGCGGTGAGGAGGCAGGGACAGGTCACGTTCTTTACAAAATACAGGAGACAAGTCGTGATAAACGGGAGGCACTAGTGACAGATCAGGGGGTTTGAGCGCGGGCGGATTTTTCGCCCCGTCTGAGGGAATCGCAGAGCGAAGCAATGAGTGTGGCAAAAGGGGCTCCAGCTGGAAATGGTAGCTGCGGTCCAGTCTATGTGGGGGTTATGAAGTCGCAGCCAGGGGAGTCCCAAGACCACCGGGGAACAGGTGGAAGGGATGACGAACAGTTGAATTACCTCCCGATGATTGCCAGAGATTATGAGGGTGATCAGTAAAGTGCGCCATGTGATCACTGCCAGCCTCTGCCCGTCTAGAGTGTTCACAGTTCTGGGGCTGTCGAGGGTTTCTACCGGGATGAGAGCTTGTGCGACCAGGGTGCTGTCAATGAAATTATCGTCTGAACCCACAAACACCTGGATGGGTATGGAATCATGAGTACACTGGAGCGACGCGGGGAGATTTATGCAAACTAAAGGGCTGGGGCAGGATGATGTTTGGCCCACCAAGGTGCCCTCTGTCAATGGCGAGCTGGACCTTTTGGCAAAGCAGGGCAGAGGGCGAGGAAGTGACCAGCCTGGCCACAGTACATACACAGCTGGAGGGCTCTTTGGCGTTGCCGTTCCTCCGGCGTGAGGCGAGACCTCCCCAGCTGCATCGGTTCCTCCCCACCAGCAGAGGGAGCGCTGGGAGCGCCAGAGGGACGTGAGGTGTTCATTGGGACTGGGGGAGTGTGCGGGGACTGACTGGGGTGGCGATAGACACTCTGCGACTGTTGGAGCTTCTCTCTCTTGTCCTCTCTCTTAAGTGATTATCAAGACGGATAGCTAAGAAATAAGTTGCTCCAGATTTGTTGACTCTTCTCTGGCTGCTAACCCATCTTATAAATTCTCTGACAGTCCACGTTTAAAGGAGCTTATGAGCGCAGGCTCGTTCCAGCCGGTCTCTGCCGCCAGAATGCGGAATTCAATGGAATACTCTGCTGCAGACTGAGACCCCTGCCCTAGTGTGAATAGTCTGCTAGCTGCCACAGAACCCTCAACTGGATGATCAAACATCTTCTTCATCTCTTCTACAAATGATGCGTGGGAGTCGAGAATACTAGAACCCCCCTCCCACAACGCGGTCCCCCACTGTGCCGCTCTACCTCCCAGGAAGTTCATAGTGTGGGATTTATCAGAGGCATAGCTAGTGGGCTGGTGGGGGCACAAATGGCTCCTTGATGGTGGATGGAGAGGGCAGGGCTGCAGGTGTAGCGGGAGTTTGACTCACAGAGCCAGAGGAGGTTGATGGAGACTCTGGTGGTTGGGTAAATAGCACGGAGACTTGCTGGCCCAGCTGGGAGACGTTGGTTGTCAGAGTTTGGAGGGCCTCCATAATCTGCTGGAGCATTTGGTCATGCCTCCCTACGAGAGCTCCTTTAGCATTCAGCGCCTGGGCGATCGATGATGGGTCCGCCGGGTCCATTTCTTGGCCTCTTGGAGTGGGAGCAGATCGGGCGGTGCGCAGGCAGTGGGGCTGGAGCGCTGCAGCCGGGCTGAAGGGACGTGTAGTGACGGGTCGCTCGGAGGAGCGCTGGGCTGGTGCGGTGCTGCAGAGGTGCAGAGGTTCGCTAGAGCAGAGTGGTGGGCACTGAGGTGGACACTGGAGACAGATTGATATTAGTCTTCATTCAGGAAACACTGGAGTTATAACACAGGGACAGAGCCATATACCACGTGTGGTTCACGAAATCATCTGGCAACAGGCGGCGCGATGACCAAGGCTTACAAGCGGGCGGTGATTGTAGATCTGCTGCCGGTGCGTGTGATGGTCCGGAGGCTGCAGCTCCGCCCAGCTCTCCAATGCACCTCTGCAGGCAGACAAACACACAAGCACAAAAACACAACACCCACACACAGACACTGCAGCCCTGTGATCATGACATTATTATTATTATTAATCAAAACCATTATTTTTTAGCTCGTAATTTCAAGTTTCTATCTTAAAATTATCACTTTCTGTCTCATCACTTTGACTTTTTCTCTAATAATTTTGACCATCACAAGAATATGACTTTTACACAATAACCTAGTTGTTGTATCTCATAATTATGACATTTTGATCTTATAATAGAGTTTTTCTGTCAACCAATGACTTTTTACTTTTACAATTATGACTTTCTATTACAGTTTTAATCTCATAATTATGACATTTTAATCTTATAATAGAGTTTTTCTGTCAACCAATGACTTTTTACTTTTACAATTATGACTTTCTATAACAGTTTTAATCTCATAATTATGATATACCACAGAAATTGGTTGAATGGGCTCCTATTGATATCAGATACAACACAGGCAGATAATGAAGGATTCTGGGTCATGATGTGCAGTACATACCAGAAAATACAGACCATAAATTGCCACAAGGGTGAGAGGAAGTCCAATAGAAACGACAATGTATGTCAGAACATCCCTGATGAAGAAAACTTCTGTGTCATCAGAGAAACTGAAGGTGACGTCGCTGTCATTAAAGCTTTCGTCCAGTGAGGTGTTCATGTAGAAATCTTCCATTGTTCAGAGTGAAACCTGCTGAGAGATCAAATTGTGCAAAACTTTTACTTCTAATATTATTCATTGTTCATTAACAAGTGATACAAAACAGAAACATTCATGATATAATGATGATAATGATAATAATGTTTTGGTCAGTTTCTTTTGGTTCAATACATTTTTCGATTGTTTTTGTGTTTCTAATGATTTTCTGATTTTCAACATTTTTGTTTTTGTTACGTGATCAATAACACCAAATTAATAAAAAATGTATCTTGAATCATGATATAATGTGCACCTACAGTCTGCTTTTAACACATTCCACATACAGTTTCACGAGCATTATTTAACAATAACAATAATTTAATCAACATAGCAAAATAAAGTTGGCTAAATTACCTTTGAAAGCTGAGAGACGTCACCTGAAGTCGTCCTTTCACCAGCATCTGATGTTTCGTCGTCTGCATCCAGGAAAACAATGGTAAGAGTGAACAAGTTCATGTAAACATGTTGTGAACTTCCTCCGAAATATGAAAATGTTTGCACCAACTGTGGTCGGACACATTTACACTATGACCTAATTTCCCCTCGGGGGTAAATAAAGTTATCTATCCATCTATTAGTAATCCAACTGTCCTTTGTGCTGTCAGAAATAACCATGGAAGCCCATTACTGCCAAATAGGAACAAACTAACGAAGAAAAACATAGCCTTAACCAAACAATTCATATTTTTTATTTTCCATCTTAAAATTATGACTTTCTATCTCATCATTTTGACTTTTCCTTGATAATTCTTTCTCTAATCATTTCCTATCGTATGCTGATCAGTATATCAGTTTAGTTGTGATCCTTATTTAACATGTTGTGTTAATCACCACTTCGTGGTCAAATAGTTCCAAACTTTCTGTTTTGATTTTGTTATTTTACTATTTAATTTTTGCTAACGTCTTAATTGTGACAACTATGATAAATTATGAGGGTTTATTTTCTCAAGTATGACCTCAAACAATTTATTTTATCCAGTATTTATCACTTTTTAGCTCATAATATGACCTCTATCTCATATTTTCGTATTTTTATCTCATAATTTTCACTTTCATCTCATAATTTTATCTCCTCTTTAAGATGTTTTATCTCTTAATTAAGACAAAACATGGGAACCTATTATTAGGGCCCGAGCAGGGAACCTGCTGCTAATTTGCAAAATGTCGCAAACCTACTTTTTCCAACTCCTTCCAGGCAAGTTCACCGATTTGCAACAAACTTTTCACACAGCATCTGTGCACTCTCCTGACAAAATATTATTAAAAGAATTTTGATTTTCCAAAGAATACTTAACTTTTTAAATAATAACTTCCTCTAGATTTGAGTCAAAACAGGAAGTATTGCACATCTCCACATTAGCATGGAGTCCCTAAGGCTCTGTGCAAAATTTTGGCCAATGACCACTAAGTGGCGCTCTTTAAATTGAAGTATTTTATATCTCCACATCAGTTTTGGTACAACTTGGTACAATTATTGTCAATGCCCTCCTGAGGATATCTTACGAAGGACTTGACGATCCACCACTAGTTGGCGCTCTGGTGGCAGTCTAATATAATATTTGGCACTGTGGCTACACCGTACCACTTGTTATTGAAGTTCATGGGGTGGTATATGACCAGCAGATGGTGCTATTTTCAATGCAAAAGCGATTTTGGCCCTTAACTCCCACATAATATGTCTCACATTTTATAACCTTATATCTATGTGTTCCTAAATTGAGCTGAATTGTGTGATGTAGGTCATGACCACTTTTGCTTTCCATTCGCAAAATTGTGAACAATTTAAAACTTTCTTTTTCGAACTCCACCTAGGCGATTTGACTGATTGTACCAAACTTTCATGTAGCATATGTGGACCCACCTGACAAAAAGTTATCAAAACAATTGTGATACTCCAAAAAATGGTGCCGCTTTTATGGCAAAATGACGAAAGTACAGCTGGAATGCCTTCTCTTTTGAGTGGACAGACTTTCTCCACCAGAGGGCAGTGCTGCCTTGCTAATGGATACAAACCTCTGTTAAACAGTCTGCAGGGTCACACAGAGGTAGTCCTCTCATTATTTGTTCTTTATGTAGATTGCAGGGATTACTTTTGCCTTCAGCGTACATTGTTTAATACCGACAGAAGCATGAACAAGCCCTGACGGCAGCATGCCTCGACGCACACGGACTGCGAGGGCCCATTCATCGCTGCTTTGTGCTTTAATTTGTAATGGTTTTTGGACAATCATAGAACATAGACTTACAGAAAACATCAACTAAATAATCTTTAATTTCATGCAATGTATGGCCTAATGGTATCGGAGTATGGTATCTGTGAATTTTTGTATTTGAGCGCAGTGATCGGCCTGATACCCGATGCCAGTATTGGTCTTGGTGCATCCCTAGTTTTAACTGTTTTTTATCATATGTAAGCTTGAGAGATAACAGGAAATGACATGGTCAGATTCAAACTCGGGGGCAGCTGTGGCGAGGACACTGCCTTTGTACGTGACTCACACTTTACCAACTGAGCTACCTTTAACTTTTTATAATTATGTTGCATCAAATAGTTCCACACCTAATATTTTCTTGACACTTTTATGACACAGTAATTACTTCTTATCTCATAATTTTGGATTTTTATCTCATACTTTAAAACTTTTATCTAATACTTTACATTTTTTAGCTCATAATATAACTTTTATCTCATAATTATGTCCTTTGTCTTAACTCTTTCAAACTTTTATCTCACATTCATTTTAGCTCTTATTTAGACAAACCATGGGAACCTATTATTTAGTTTTTCTCCCTACCATACACTGATCAATACCTGAGTTTAGTTGTGATCCTTATTTAACGTATTGTGTTAATCACCAATTAGTGGTCAAATAGTTCCAAACATTCTGTTTTTTTGAGTATATTTATGTCATAATTATGACTTAATTATGACATTTATGATACAATTCTGAGTTTTAATCAATAAAATATATAAATACATAAACAGGTTTATAACTTGGACTTTTGATGATTTTTAATAAAATAGACTCGAGTCACATGACTTGACTCGAGTCGGACTCCAGTCGCAAATTTGAGGACTTGAGACTTACTGATTAACACTGATGAAAGACTCGATTTGACTTTGACTTGGCATTCATAACTTGAGACTTGAGTTAGACTTGACACAGATGACTCGAAAGTCTTGGCTTTTCTTTCTTTCTTTTTCTTTTGCGCATCTTGAGACATTAGTTTTGTTTTTGATACTTTGCCCTGTGCCACTGTATGACGCGGTGTGTGCCAGAGTGGCACTGTGGCCGACAGGATCAGAGGAGGAGAGGCAGCATGGAGGGAGCTCCGAAAATCATCAAATTTGGATTCAAAAATTATTTCATTCCTGGGTGATTTTGGCTGCTGTCTTGGTTTAAGCGCGTGTGTGTTTCAGATATAGCCTATAGATATAGTCTTCAGTGCGCCCAAAGCCATTATTTTAGATGTAGGCGCACGCTCACAACCCAACACGCCACCATATGGGCACCCATTTGGTGCAACGCACTTGTTTTTTCGTGCACGTCCATGACAGACCTGCTTCTCCCTCAGGTGTGTCTGTGTCTCTCCTACTGTTTCTCACGGAGCTCTGCCCCGTTTGAAAGGAGAAGGAGGACCGTATGTGTAAAGACGTCGCCCCAAGATGTAGAATGTGTTTTATAGAAGACAAACACACGTTTCAGGACAGAACATGTCCTGTGATTTTCGGCCTCCTTTTATAGAGGGGGAACAATACCTGAGAGTAATATTCTCAGCTGTCAGGATGTGCAGTATTCTGCAGTTCCAGGGTTGATATTAATCTAATCTTATTCTTGTGTTCACGGGTTTAAAAAAATGCTTAAGACTTGAAGGTTAAGACTTGAGACTTGCTATGACTTGCACATATGTGACTTACTCCCATGTCTGCTTTTAACTAATAATATGACTTCTATCTCATATTTTCTAACTTTAATCTCATAATTTTTATCTCATCCTTAAGAAATTATAACTCTTATTTGTGACAGATCATGGGAACCTAATATTTGTATTTATTCCTTTCTTAAATTGATCAATACCTGAGTTTAGCTGTGATACTTAATTGGTGGAATTTGACTATTTATCTAAATATGTTGGCTTAATTGTGACATTTACGATGAAATTATTAGTTTCTATTTCATAATTTAGATTTTTTTATGTAATAATTTCAAACTTTGATTTAATATTTATAAAAAAACTTATCTCATGATAAAAACTTTGATCTTATATTGTCAAACTTTTGTCTAATATCTGTCTGTAATTCATCTCTTAATTAATTATTTTTTTTTAGCTCTTAGTTAAGACAAACCATTTGAACCTATTATTTTGTTTTTATTTCTACCGTATGCTGATCAGTACCTGAGTTTAGTTGTTATCCTTATTTAACCGGCACCAAAGGAGCAAAATGGATCAATAGCAGCTCTTCCTCACCTCAACGGGTCAGAACCAGGAGCGTTGCACAGTAAGGGCCTCTGTTGACTTTGGTTATATTAAAAGTTTTAGTGTACTTGATATGAATGAAAGTTTTGTTTTCAAAAAACAAGGCATCCATATTTCTTGTATTTCTATTACATGTACTTACTCAAAAATTCTAGCACCAGCTAAGGTCCATGTTGTGCCCGCCGTGCTTTCACTGAAATGTTCAATTCAATGCCATTCAATTCAAAATAGTTTATTTGTACCCCAGGATCAATTAAAGGCATGTTGAGTAGTTGTACACAGACACAAACAAGTCATCACATTAAGTACACAAGTCAGCATGTTAAGTACACAGACACAAACATCTCAGATAGAATCAAAGAGACTAAATAAACTAAATAAGATAATTACAGTATTTACATTATTAATGTTGCATAAAGAGTAAAGTTTTCGCTCTCTGCAGTTTTAATCAAACAAATGGGAGGAAATAGCACATTTATCAGGGACTATTTTCAGTGGCGGATCTATACACGTTTTTGTTTTTAATAGTCTTTGGACAATAATGAAACAGAGAATGACAGAAAACATAAACTAAAAACACCAGAACAGATGGATAAATGAGATAATAAAACTAACTGCAAAGCTGACAAAACTCTATTCTTGTCTTGTCTATCTTGTCTTACTCTTTCTACTGTTTCTCTCCTCATTTCTTGTCATTAAATAAAGCTTTATTTTGTGGAAACAGTCACTAAACTTCAAGCTAGCAGGAATGCTAACATGAAAAATGTCGACCCATTGTGCTGTTTAGCTTTCATTTAACTCAGAAAGTGGAAGCTAACCAGCTTTCTAACTATGTGGGTCCCTGAATAGGTTAATCTACAGTTATTAGTATTATTGTAAATCATGTTAGTAGATGACAGTTTCTGTATCGTCTCTATCCTTTATTTCTCTTTCTCTCTCTCCGTCTATCTCTGCCTACATGAAGCTGACTGTGTTAATGTTGTCATCATTCACACTGATGTACTGATAGTCTCATTGCTCTCTATTCTGCTGACAGCATTGCTGTCCATTCTGCGTGTATCGTTGCTGTCTACTGTGCTGATATCATTACTGCCTGCTCTGCTGATATCATTGCTGTCCATTCTGCAACAACACACAGAGGCCAAAAACTTGTCTATGATCCCCTTCTTCATGAAAACATATAGAAATAGGTCTGCGAGGGGACTCAGCAGGACAGGGAATGAAGCCTGATTGAGTAGACTTTCATATCCCACTGTCAGGATCGAAGTAATGTAGGGCAGGAACAACAGCATGTAAATAAGCAGCACCAGGACCAAAGTTCCCACAATTCGTCGTTTTTCATCAGAGGGTACAGAGATGGAAGCAGACAGAGCTTTAACAGTCCCGACCAGGAAGAATATCAACAATGGGAAGGGAAGAAGAAGGAAGTAAGGTATCACACTTGGAAATGCTAACATGAAAACAGGAAGGACCCAGACGACAACACAGATGACCACAGAGCTCTTGATGGTACGTCTGAAGCGGTACCACAGTGGGTGGGCGATAACCAAATACCTGTAATACAAGATGATCTATGATTAGCTTCATAATGTTATAGTAATAAAAAATAGTCAGACACATAAATACCTACAGATATACTGGAAATAGTTACCTCTCCATTGCGACACACACCATGAAGCCAACACTGACACCAACAGAATAGCAGTATATAGGAAAGATAATGGATATTAGCTGATTTTGATCTCGTGCCGGCCAAAAAATCATGCTGCAGAGCTGAAAGAGGTCTGTGATGAGAAGGTTGATGATGTAGATCGGAGCAACATGATCATCTCGCGCCTGCAGGAAAACATTGGTGAGAGAGAACAAGTAGTTGTAAACATGTTGGGAACTTCCTCCCAAATATGTAAATGTTCTGCCCAGAAACTGTCAGTGGTCAGACACATTTACATTATTCATCCAACTGTCCTTTGTGCTGTAAGAAATAACTATGGAAGCCCATTACTGCCAAATAGGAAAAAAAAACTAACAAAGAAAAATGTACTCTTGATCAAAGAATTAATAATTATGAGAAAAAAAGTCGAAATTATACATTTTTAGCTCATAATTTTGACGTTTCATCTTCAAATTATGACTTTATATCTCATCATTTTGACTTTTTCTCTAATAATTTCACAAAATTATGACTTTGACCTCATAATTTACACATCTTGTCTTATTATTCCAATTTCATTTCTCATAATTATGACATTTATCCAATAACCTAGGTGTTTTAACTATGGTGACCCTGAAGTGCAAAACACGACGGCAAATCAGAAAACACAACAACAAATCAGAAAACACAACACATTAACCACAACGGAAAAGGTAGGTACCCTCAGGCGACATGAATTGTCGCTGTTTGGACCCCCAAGTACTAATGGCTGCAGCCTGCGGGAAGGTCCAGCCCCGCCCACATTCAGTACCTTAATCGTGCTTCGTTCAGGACAGTGGGGATTTTGGACTTCTATGAAACTTGCTGCATTTATGAAACCTGCGAACTGTAGGACTTAGTAATTTTCTTTTTAACGTACATAAATGTTGTCATCTATAAAACTAAATGGAAAATCTATAATTAGATCAGCCAAAAAAAGACAAATGCATTTATATTTTGTAATATACATCGGCCTGCCTCTCTGGGTCATTAAGCATCTTCGTGACATGAAATGGCAACAGCATTTA
The DNA here is from genome assembly GCF_900880675.1 of Sparus aurata. Lineage (NCBI taxonomy): Eukaryota > Metazoa > Chordata > Actinopteri > Spariformes > Sparidae > Sparus > Sparus aurata. The sequence continues at coordinate 23,195,183 of NC_044200.1, read as the reverse complement.
AAGGCCTACTGCATTATCTATCAATTTAATATGGTATCTGATTGTATTAGGCAATTGTAGGCAATCCAATAAACACTACTTTATATATATATATATATTATATATACATGATTTTTGCTATTCTGAAATATCCCAATGGTGCACTTCTACAAAAGAATATCTTTCAGGCGAAACTCCATCAAGAAGTTGTAGTTTATAATGTGAATATGGTTTACATATCGCAAATCTTGTTCATAACCTAAAGCCAATGTAGGCTATATTAAAAGATTCAATATATGTTACTACCACATTCTGTATGATTCTATATGAGGCGGAGTTATGGAAATGAAGGACACATGAATGTAATTATTACACTCACTGTCTCCCCTAAAAACTCAGTTCATGTGAATAATATATCACTATTCCTACAATGACTCCTTTGAGTTGATACGCATATAGATACCGGAGCTCGGGAGCACCGGGACAGACACAGAAACAGATACACAGAGACTTGGACAAAACAGGAGAGAGCTTGAAGAAAAGTCAGCGAGGAAGTTGGACAGAGACGGCGGGCACACGGATCCTAAAATGGTATTGTGGGCGGGGCTGGACCTTCTCGATTGCACTGTCCGTCCTTTGAACCTGAAGGACACGGTTTACATGTTTTCAAAACAAGAGCGCCGCCAGTGACGACTTACGCGTTGCTATTAAAAAATATTTTAAGACAGGACATGGATATGATGATGTTTGATGTTTTATGATGATTTACCTATTTCGGCCATAAGCAGTCATATTGACCGCACATTATTTTGCGTGGTTTGCTGCTTGCATTTTCTCTCTTGTCTCTAACTTTGTTAGCGGTCTCAAGCTGCGCTTCTTTGTGAATTTACCTGTAAGTTAATAATTATATAGTTGTATAATATCGCCTGTTTGGCACCATGGGCAAACAAAAACGGGAGTTTCCCCCTCCGTGAAACAGCGAGCGGAGCTGTTCAACAGAAAGTGTTGAAGTGATGCGAGTCTGACTGTGTACCAGGGAAAGCCTAGGAAGAATGTCTGCATCCTGAGCACCGTGCACACAGGTGTGGGCACCTTTAGTGGGGCGAAGGCAACCAGTGTCTGTGATTTACTACAACAACACCAAGTACAGCGAGGACCCGGACCAGATGGCGAGGCCGTACTCTGTATAAGGCGGTACGGAAGTTGGCCAGTGGCGGTCTTTTGTAACATCCTCGACCTGGCTGGGATCAATGCCCGTATCTTATTCAAGGAGCAGCAGCAGCAGGAGAGGCCGGAGGAAAGTCCTGCAGCAGCTGTCAGAGGAGCTGAGGGCAGAATACATGGAGGGGAAAGCGGCCACGGCAGTCGGCACAAGGTGGGCAGCAGCTGAAGCAACCACCGCAGCAACAGCAGCAGCAGCAGCAGCAGCAGCAGACACGGACACTGAGGCAGTGCCGGGCCAAAAGAGCTGCAAAAGGAACCAAACGTCGGACACTTGAAATGCTACAAGTCCGTGTGTGAGGAGAGCGGAGGTAATCTGAGTAGACTGTGACCAGTGATCACAACGGCTCTTTTTTGGTTTAGATCAGCTCGTTTCCAGCTTTTTCGATTATTATATTTTTTACATTTGTATTATTAAGTGTCAAAATGAAATATTTCATGATCAAATAAGTTACTTTTAATTTTAAGAATTTTTTCTATTAAAATCTTGTGTAAATTTATGCAATAATTACGGTTTACTATGTGCGACGATATGAATATTGATGAATGTATAATTGAACTTGTTAAAATGTAAATTTTGGTGTAATTTAGTTGTTTTTTTTAAATATCATGACACAATGAATTAATTCATCACTCAGTCGGGTATTTATCAAAGTTAGAGACAAGAGACAATGAAAGCAGCAAACTGCGCAAAATAATGTGCGGTCAATATGACTGCTTATGGCCGAAATAGGTAAAACATCATAAAACTTCAAACATCATCATATCCATGTCCTGCATCAAAATATTCTTTAATAGCAACGTGTAAGTCGTCACTGGCGGCGCTCTTGTTTTGGAAACATGTAAACCGTGTCCTTCTGCTTCAAAGGACGGACCAGTCCAATCAGCGACAATTCCTGTCGCCTGAGGGTACCTACCTCTTCCTTTTTGGTTAATGTGTTGTGTTTTCTGATTTGCCGTCGCGTTTTGCGCTTCAAGGCCACCGTATTTATCTCCTAATTATGACATTTTAATCTTATAATTTAGTTTTTGTGTCATATTTAGGACTTTTTACTCCTTATGACCTTCTATCACAATTTTCATCTCATAATTATGATATACCACAAAAGTTGGTTGAATTGGCTCCCATTAAAATCATACACAACACAGGCAGATAATAAATGATTCTCAGTCATGATGTTGAGTACATACCAGAAAATACAGAGCATAAATCGCCATGAGGATGAGAGGAAGTCCAATAGAAACGATGATGTATGTCAGCACGTCCCTGATGAAATAAACTTCAACGTAATCACTGTGATCAACGTGATCAACATGATCAACGTGACCAACGTAATCAAAGCTTCCTTCCACTGTGTTGTTCATGTAGAAATCTTCCATTGTTCAGAGTGAAACCTGCTGAGAGATCAAATTGTGCAAAACTTTTATTTCTACATCTTTCATTGTTCAGTAACATCACTAAAGCTGTGTGGTGCAAGTTCACATAAATACACTGTACCAACTGTATCAAATGAAATCAAAATATATACTGTATATCATTTTGTCGTTCTTCAGTATTTGTTACATTATCTGCTAATAATGATATTTAAACAAATAACACAATGTTAACAATCTGCTGATATACACACATGCCTCTGAGTGCATGATTGTTGGGTCAGAACAGACAGTAAATACAAAACAGAAAATGTATAATATAGTGATAATAATAATGTTTTAGTCAGTTACTTTTAGTTCAGTCTAAATATTACATTTGCTTGTCTGTTTTTGTGTTTTTAATGATTTTCTAAAACAACACTGTTGTCTTTGTTACACGATCAATAACAGCAAATTGATAAAAAGAATGGCTTGAACAATAATATAATGTATTCTGTCAAAATAGTTGAGATCCATTTACTCCTGTCTAACACAAATACCAGTATATACACACTTGGAGACAGTGTCAGAAAAGTTGAGATACTTACAATCCTGCCAGACACCAGACATCATACATAGTCCTGAAATGATTCTGCAATATATCAAAGCTTTGCCTGCTGAATTATGTTTGCCATAAATCAATTTGAAAAAGTATTGAAATCTTTATATCGAGACATTAGAGGGGGATGTGAAGAGGAAATGGTGACACTGCTGTGTGCCTGTGTGAAAAGAGAAAGTGCTGCACTCAAGGCTTTATCTGTCACTCTGTCTCTGAGGAAAAGAATGAGAATTAAGTACCGTATTGACCCGAATATAGGACGAGGTTTTTTTATATGAAAATTACGTGAAAATGTGGGGTCGTCTTATAATCGGGGTCTAACCGTTGACACATGCTGATAGTTGTCTGGGTCGCTACACGACCGCAACAGCAGAGGGCGCCAGCTTATTGTAGAGACGTCACTGACACTGTGGCTGGGTTATCTGTCAATCACAGCGGAGAGGAAGTGACAGGAGATGAAAAATGGAGAGACGCGGTGATTTTACAGAGCAAAGTGGGTCAAGTGTGGCAAGTTAACAGACATCTGAGGTGGAGCTATGATGCTAATTTTAAGAGAATGGTGTTCAATGCAGTGGAGGCGCCAAACAACTGTCAGCCAACCAAGAAATATGGATTTACGGAGTGTAACGTCCGAAGGTGGCGGGTGTAGTGTCAAACTACTTGTTGAACTTGCAATTTTCTGACTTATCAACTATAAAACACTCACAGGTGGAGTCCTAAATCAACGATGAAACAGCTGGTCTTCAGGTTAAAAAATATTTATTTCACACAGCAGGATACATGCAGTGAACTCTTTCGGGATGAACTGAACTCTCTGTCTAATGCTCCAACTTATATACTCTTCTGAACTGGGGGTTTCCACGCCCCTGGATCCTCCTTCTTTTAGGCCTGATCAATATCCTCATCCTCGATTATCTTTCATTTTTAGATTATACCGGTGTATTTCCCTCCAAATAAGGCCTTAAAAATATAGCCAGACACCCCGCTCTTGGCCCCCTCCCTCCTCTGGGCCTTGGGCGTGACGTGGCAATAGTCATCTTTTGTTTATTTCATACATAGCATTTATAATTTACATATACAGCAATTGTGACTCTAGTGGCCTTCTTTAGGATTCCTTCTCCAGTGTTTTCTGCAGAGCAGGTCTCCTAGGTACTTTCTGGCCCTTACACAACACAACTGAGCACTTCTAAATAGGGTGATGGTATTGCAGCTCAGATTTTATACACTACACAGGTCCAAAAAGACCGTCTGGAAACGCTAACAGTAAGGGAAAAGCTTATCGTGGTCCTCTAAGCGGCCGCTTCCAAGAGATTGACAGGAGGGTAATTGAGTTTGTTATTGAGAAACAAATTTTGGTTATCAGAGTCTTTTTCTGAAGATTAGTCTTGAAAAGAGGGGTCGTCTTATAATCAAGGTCATCCTATATTCGGGTCAATACGGTATTATCTTTGCAAAGTAAAAGGGTGTGTAAGGTCTAACCAATGCATTGAAGTTTAGAGATCTGATGAAAATCAGTAAGAAACAGTGTTGAGCTGCGGTTATGAGAAAGTGCAAAAAGACGGGCACAGACCGTTACGGCGTGTTAGATCATTATGAAATCGTCAGCTGTCATCAAGGGACTATTAGTCATTGAACGGAGAGATGGTGGGAAAATGTCCTAATAAGGACATAAAACCAAGCCACTGTCCAAAGCAAGAGTTTATTTATTTATTTATTTATTTAAGTTGTTTGTTTCGGACATGTCAATTCATAAGCATCACATTTCATCATTGTTCAATGAGAGTGTATATAACCTGAGGAGCACGGACTGAAGTGGTTCTTCCACTCACTCAAGACTTGAAGAAACACCTGAGACGGAGAATATGAGCAGCCTAAACATCGCAGAAAGGACTTCAAGAAATCTTTAGCTTTAACAGACCAAGGAATTAAGAGCGCAACGGATTAACCATTTTTGCCAACATGCTGTGGATTACGATTTGGATATTGGAATACTTTTGTTCATTCTGCTGGCGTGAAGTTTGGATTTTGAGGTTATGAGAACTCGGCCAGCGTTGTGATTTGTCTCAAGGACTTGGACTTTTAGCAGGAAGGGAAAGGCAAGCCATGGAAAGACCTGACCCTCTCCATCTCACCTAAATTTAAGTATTTCTAACCAGGCCTCAGCTCTTTAAGGTTAATTTGTTAGCTAAAGTGTGGTGTTTTATCAATAAGGATTTTTGATAATGAATGATAGCAATCGAAATAAGTATTGCACTGTATGCTTTGCCCTTGCTAAAGTCTATGCAATAAAACCTACATAATATAGTTAAAGTTGTGGACATTGATTTTATGTCTCTTTGATTGGAAGTGAAAGTCAGGTGTTAAGTGTGTAAAATATCTTAAAGGTTCAATTTGGTAGACTGGAGTAACCTTTAAGGTTACTCCAGTCTACCAAATTGAAACAGGCCCTTAGGGTTTACCAAAAGCCCTTAAAATCCAACCTAGCACCAGACCAAGTGCCCAGATCATTTAGAGGAGAGCTGCCATAACGGGCGTGGCTGGTGGCTGTATCTGACTCAAGGGCTTCATGTCAGGTGCCAAACCAGAGAAAGCAGGTAGACGTTCGGATTCAGGCAGTTAGAAGCTAGACGAGTCTCCTCGTTACCAGCTTAGGAAATCACTATTTAAATTCCCAGTTTTTAAGCAACCTCTTGCAGGTTTAGGGATCTAACCCTTTAAACGGAGAGCTGGTCAAGTGCCTCCTGGACAGAGGTAAAACTCGGGATCTAACAACACCTACCGTCTGCTTTTAACACATTCCATATTAATGTTCATGAGCAGTTATTTTATCCATTTCAATCAACATAGAAAACAAATTAAAGTAGCCTAATTACCTTTGAAAGCTGCGAGACGTCACCTGATGTCTTCCCTTCACCAGCAACTGATGTTTTGACGCCTGCATCCAGGAAAACATTGGTAAAAGTAAACATGTACCTGTAAACATGTTGTGAACTTCCTCCCAAATATGTAAAAGCTCTGTCCAGAAACTGTGACCAGAGACATTTACATCATTCATCCAACTGCCCATTACTGCCAAATAGGATAAACTTAAGTTGAAAACCGTCGCCTTGTTCAAACAAATCATAATTATGAGATAAAAGGTTAAAAATAATAATGTTTATCTCATAATTTCAAGTTTCCATATTAAAATTATGGCTTTCTATCTCATCATTTTGACTTTTTCTCAAATAATTATGACTTTTATCCCATAACTCAGGTGTTTTAGCTCATAACTATGACTTTATCTCACAGTCTCGACTTTTTATTCAATAATCGACTTTGTATCTCATGACTATGATTTTTTTCTCAAAATTTTGACTTCTTAATCTTATAGTTTTCTTCTCATATTAATATGTCATATCTCATGTCATAATTTCAAACTTTTATCTCATATTTATGATTTTTTAATCTCATATAATAACTTTCATCTCCTAATTATGTCTTTTCTCTCAACTTTTCAAACTTTTATATCATTTTTATGAGTTTTTAGCTCTTATTTATGACAAACCATGGGAACCTATTATTTAGTTTTTATTCCTATCTTAAATGGATTATAAAAGTGGCGATATACTGTCTGATTTTTATCTCGTGTCAGCCAAACAATCATGCTGCAGAGCTGAAAGATGTCTGTGATGAGAAGGTTGATGAGGTAGATCGGAGCAACATGACCATCTCGCACCTGCAGGAAAACATTGGTGAGAGTGAACAAGTAGTTGTAAACATGTTGTGAACTTCCTCCTTTTGTTTTTATTCCTACCGTACATTGATCAATACCTGAGTTCATTTTTTATCCTTATTTAACCTGCACCAAAGGAGAAAAATGAATCAATGGCAGCTTTTGCTCACCTCAACGGGTCAGAACCAGGAGCTTTGCACTGTCAGGGCCTCTGTTGACTTTGGTTGTATTAAAAGTTTTAGTGCGCTTGATATGAATGAAGGTTTTGTTTTCAAAAAACAAGGCATCCATATTTCTTGTATTTCTATTACACGTACTTACTCAAAAATTCTAGCACCAACTAAGGTCCATGTTGTGCCAGCCGGGCTTTCACTGAAATGTTGAATTCAATGCCATTCAAAATAGTTTATTTGTACCCCAGGATCAATTAAAGGCATGTTGAGTAGCTGTACACAGACACAAACAAGTCATCACATTTAGTACACAATTCAGCATGTTAAGTACACAGACACAAACATCTCAGATAGAATGAAAGAGTCTAAATAAACCAAATAAGATAATTACAGTATTTACATTATTAATGTTGCATAAAGAGTAAAGTTTTCACTCTCTGCAGTTTTAATCAAACAAATGGGAGGAAATAGCACATTTATCAGGGACTATTTTCAGTGGCGGATCTATACACGTTTTTGTTTTTAATAGTCTTTGGACAATAATGAAACAGAGAATGACAGAAAACATAAACTAGAAACACCAGAACAGATGAATAAATGAGATAATAAAACTTACTGTATAAATGATAAAACTCTCTCACCTCTCCCGTCTTACTCTTTCTTCTGTTTCTCTCCTCATTTCTTGTCATTAAATAAAGCTTTATTTTGTGGAAACAGTCACTAAACTTCAAGCTAGCAGGAATGCTAACATGAAAAATGTCGACCCATTGTGCTGTTTAGCTTTCATTTCACTCGGAAAGTGGAAGCTAACCAGCTTTCTAACTATGTGGGTCCCTGAACAGCTTAATCTACAGTTATTAGTATTATTGTAAATCATGTTAGTAGATGACAGTTTCTGTATCGTCTCTATCCTTTATTTCTCTTTCTCTCTCTCCGTCTATCTCTGCCTACATGAAGCTGACTGTGTTAATGTTGTCATCATTCACACTGATGTACTGATAGTCTCATTGCTCTCCATTCTGCTGACAGCATTGCTGTCCATTCTGCGTGTATCGTTGCTGTCTACTGTGCTGATATCATTACTGTCCATTCTGCAACAACACACAGAGGCCAAAAACTTGTCTATGATCCCCTTCTTCATGAAAACATATAGTAATAAGTCTGCGAGGGGACTCAGCAGGACAGGCAATAAAGCCAGGCCAGAGAGATGGCTAATTCCCACTATCAGTATCAAAATAATGTAGGGCAGGAACAACAGAGTGTAAATAAGCAGCACCAGAACCAAAGTTCCCACAATTCGTCGTTTTTCATCAGAGGGTACGGAGATGGAAGCACACAGAGCTCTAACAGTCCCGACCAGGAAGAATATGAACAATGGGAAGGGAAGAAGAAAGAAGTAAGGTATCACACTTGGAAACAAGACTATGACAACAGGAAGGACCCAGGCGACAACACAGATGGCCACAGAGCTCTTGATGGTTCGTCTGAAGCGGTACCACAGTGGGTGGGCGATAACCAAATACCTGTAATACAAGATGATCTATGATGAGCTTCATAATGTTGTAGTTATAAAATGGTCAGACACATAAATACCTACAGACATACTGGAAATCGTTACCTCTCCATTGCGACACACACCATGAAGCAAACGCTGGCCCCCATACAATGGTCGTATATCCCAATGAAGATGACGGTTACAAGCAGATTTTTATCTCGTGTCAGCCAAACAATCATGCAGCAGAGCTGAAAGAGGTCTGTGATGAGAAGGTTGATGACGTAGATCGGAGCAACATGATCATTACGCACCTGCAGGAAAACATTGGTGAGAGAGAACAAGTAGTTGTAAACATGTTGGGAACTTCCTCCCAAATATGTAAATGTTCTGCCCAGAAACCATCAGTGGTCAGACACATTTACATTATTCATCCAACTGTCCTTTGTGCTGTCAGAAATACCTGTGGAAGCCCAACGAAACGAAAAAAAATACAGTTTTTATCTCATAATTATGATATACCACAGAAATGGGTTGAATGGGCTTCCACTGATATCAGATACAACACAGGCAGATAATGATGGTTTCTGGGTCATGATGTGCAGTACATACCAGTAAATACAGAGCATAAATCGCCAAGAGGGTGAGAGGAAGTCCGATAGAAACGATGATGTATGTCAGAACATCCCTGATGAAGAAAACTCCCGTGTCATCAGAGAAACTGAAGGTGACGTTGTTGGTATTAAAGCTTCCATCCAGTGAGATGGAAATGTAGACATCTTCCATTGTTCAGAGTAAAACCTGCTGAGAGATCAAACATTCATAATATAATGATAATAATGTTTTGGTCAGTTTCTTTTGGTTCAATACATTTTTTGACAGTTTTTTTGTTTCCAATGATTTTCTGATTTTCAACATTTTTGTCTTTGTTACACGATCAATGACACCAAATTAATTTAAGAAATGTCTTGAACCATAATATAATGTACACCTACAGTATGCTTTTAACACATTCAACATTAACTTTCACTAACATTATTTAACCCTTTTTGATCAACATAGAAAAAAAAGTTGGCTAAATTACCTTTGAAAGCTGCGAGACGCCACCTGAAGTTGTCCCTTCACCAGCGTCTGATGTTTCGTTGTCTGCATCCAGCATAACAATGGTAAGAGTCAACAAGTACCTGTAAACATGTTGTGAACTTCCTCCGAAATATGAAAATGTTTGCGTCAACTGTGGTCGGACACATTTACATTATGACCTAATTTCCCCTCGGGGGTAAATAAAGTTATCTATCCATCTAATAACAATCCAACTCTCCTTTGTGCTGTCAGAAATATCTTTGGATGCCCATTACAGCCAAATGGGAACAGACTAATGATGAAAAACAAGCATTAATCAAACAATTTTCAGTATTTCCATCTTAAAATTATGACTTTCTATCTCATCATTTTTACTCTCATCTCATCATCTTATCCGTGATGGTCACGGGGATGTAACTGCTTCATCCCCTTTATCAAGGATTCGCGGGGGTTGCTGGAGCCAATCCCAGTTATCTCTTTGGGCGAAGGCGAAGGCAGGTAGCTTGCTCAAGGATACTTCTTTTTTTACAATGCCTGAGTTTAGGTGTTGATCTCGTTCAATCCTCGGTAGTCGATGCAGGGTCGTAGTGTGCCATATTTCTTTCCTACAAAGAAGAACCCTACACCGAGGGGAGAAGAGGATGAATGAATGAGACCCGAAGCCTTGGAGCTGTTAATGTTCTCCTCCATCGCCTCCCTCTTGGGGCGCGACAGATTGTACAGGTGGCTAAAGGGGAGAGTGGCACCAGGGGGCAGGTCTATTCCGCAGTCGTATGGGCGGTGAGGAGGCAGGGACAGGTCACGTTCTTTACAAAACACAGGAGACAAGTCGTGATAAACGGGAGGCACTAGTGACAGATCAGGGGGTTTGGGCGCGGGCGGATTTTTCGCCCCGTCTGAGGGAATCGCAGAGCGAAGCAGTGAGTGTGGCAAAAGGGGCTCCAGCTGGAAATGGTAGCTGCAGTCCAGTCTATGTGGGGGTTATGAAGTTGCAGCCAGGGGAGTCCCAAGACCACCGGGGAACAGGGGGAAGAGATGACGAACAGTTGACTTACCTGCCGATGATTGCCAGAGATTATGAGGGTGATTGGTAAAGTGCGCCATGTGATCACTGCCAGCCTCTGCCCGTCTAGAGTGTTCACAGTTCTGGGACTGTCGAGGGTTTCTACCGGGATGAGAGCTTGTTGGACCAGGGTGCTGTCAATGAAATTATCATCAGAATCCACAAACACCTGGATGGGTATCGAATCATGAGTACACTGGAGCGACGCGGGGAGATTTATGCGGACTAAAGGGCTGGGGCAGGATGATGTTTGGCTCACCAAGGTGCCCTCTGTCAATGGCAAGCTGGACCTTTTGGCAAAGCCGGGCAGCGGGCGGGGAAGTGACCAGCCTGGCCACAGTAGATACACAGCTGGAGGGCTCTTTGGCGATGCCCTTCCTCCGGCGTGAGGCGCGACCTCCCAAGCTGTATCGATTCCTCCCCACCAGCAGAGGGAACGCTGGGAGCGCCAGAGGGACGTGAGGTGCTCATTGGGACTGGGGGAGTGTGCGGGGACTGACTGGGGGTGGCGATAGACACTCTGCGACTGTTGGAGCTTCTCTCTCTTGTCCTCTCTCTTAAGCGATTATCAAGACAGATAGCTAAGGAAATAAGTTGCTCCAGATTTGTTGACTCTTCTCTGGCTGCTAACTCATTCTCTGACAGTCCACGTTTAAAGGAGCTTATGAGCGCAGGCTCGTTCGAGCCTGTCTCTGCCGCCAGAATGCGGAATTCAATGGAATACTCTGCTGCAGAATGAGACCCCTGCCGTAGTGTGAATAGCCTGCTAGCTGCCACAGAACCCTCAACTGGATGATCAAACATCTTCTTCATCTCTTCTACAAATGATGCGTGGGAGTCGAGAATACTAGAACCCCCCTCCCACAACGCGGTCCCCCAACCAGAGCAGGTTGTAAGGTTCTTTATTGAAACCGAAGAGCAATCAGATGAGGGAGTGAGCTGAAAGCGGCTTTAGAGCGATGTGGTGGCTCCGAGTGGGAGCAGATCGGGCGGTGCGCAGGCAGCGGGGCTGGAGCGCTAGAGCAGAGTGGTGGGCACTCAGGTGGACACTGTAGACAGATTGATATTAGTCTTAATTCAGGAAACACTGGAGTTATAACACAGGGACGGAGCCATATACCACGTGTGGTTCACAAAATCATCTGGCAACAGGCGGCGCGATGACCAAGGCTTACAAGCGGGCGCTGATTGTAAATCTGCTGCCGGTGCGTGTGATGGTCCGGAGGCTGCAGCTCCGCCCAGCTCTCCAATGCACCTCTGCAGGCAGACAAACACACAAGCACAAAAACACAACACCCACACACATACACTGCAGCCCTGTGATCGTGACATTATTATTATTATTATCATTATTGTTAATCAAAATCATTATTTTCTAGCCCGTAATTTCAAGTTTCCATCTTGAAATTATCACTTTCTGTCTCATCACTTTGACTTTTTCTCTAATAATTTTGACTATCACAAGATTATGACTTTTATACAATAACCTAGTTGTTTTATCTCAAAATTATGACATTTTAATCTTATAATAGAGTTTTTCTGTCAACCAATGACTTTTTACTTTTACAATTATGACTTTCTATTACAGTTTTTATCTCATAATTATGATATACCACAGAAATGGGTTGAATGGGCTCCCATTGATATCAGATACAACACAGGCAGATAATGAAGGATTCTGGGTCATGATGTGCAGTACATACCAGAAAATACAGACCATAAATTGCCACAAGGGTGAGAGGAAGTCCAATAGAAACGACAATGTATGTCAGAACATCCCTGATGAAGAAAACTTCTGTGTCATCAGAGAAACTGAAGGTGACGTCGCTGTCATTAAAGCTTTCGTCCAGTGAGGTGTTCATGTAGAAATCTTCCATTGTTCAGAGTGAAACATGCTTAGAGATCAAATTGTGCAAAACGTTTACTTCTAATATCATTCATTGTTCATTAACAAGTGATACAAAACAGAAACATTCATAATATAATGATAATAATGATAATAATGTTTTGGTCAGTTTCTTTTGGTTCATTACATTTTTCGATTTTTCGATTTTCAACATTTTTGTTTTTGTTACATGATCAATAACACCAAATTAATAAAAAAAATAATCTTGAATCATGATATAATGTGCACCTACAGTCTGCTTTTAACACATTCCACATACAGTTTCACGAGCATTATTAAACAATAACAATAATTTAATCAACATAGCAAAATAAAGTTGGCTAAATTACCTTTGAAAGCTGAGAGACGTCACCTGAAGTCGTCCTTTCACCAGCGTCTGATGTTTCGTCGTCTGCATCCAGGAAAACAATGGTAAGAGTGAACAAGTTCATGTAAACATGTTGTGAACTTCCTCCGAAATATGAAAATGTTTGCACCAACTGTGGTTAGACACATTTACACTATGACCTAATTTCCCCTCGGGGGTAAAAAAGTTCCATCTATTAATAATCCAACTGTCCTTCGTGCTGTCAGAAATAACCATGGAAGCCCATTACTGCCAAATAGGAACAAACTAACGAAGAAAAACATAGCCTTCATCAAACAATTCATATGTTTTATTTTCCATCTTAAAATTATGACTTTCTATCTCATCATTTTGACTTTTCCTTGATAATTCTTTCTCTAATCATTTCCTATCGTATGCTGATCAGTATATCAGTTTAGTTGTGATCCTTATTTAACATGTTGTGTTAATCACCACTTAGTGGTCAAATAGTTCCAAACTTTCTGTTTTTGTTATTTTACTATTACATTTTTGCTAACGTCTTAATTGTGACAACTATGATAAATTATGAGTTTTTATTTCATAATTATGACTTCAAACAATTTATTTTATCCAGTATTTATCACTTTTTAGCTCATAATATGACCTCTATCTAATATTTTCGTATTTTTATCTAATAATTCTCACTTTTATCTCATAATTTTATCTCCTCTTTAAGATGTTTTATCTCTTAATTAAGACAAAACATGGGAACCTATTATTAGGGCCCGAGCAGGGAACCTGCTGCTAATTTGCAAAATGTCGCAAACCTACTTTTTCCAACTCCTTCCAGGCAAGTTCACCGATTTGCAACAAACTTTTCACACAGCATCTGTGCACTCTCCTGACAAAATGTTATTAAAAGAATTTTGATATTCCGAAGAATACTTAACTTTTTAAATAACAACTTCCTCTAGATTTGGGTCAAAAGAGGAAGTGTTGCACATCTCCACATTAGCGTGGAGTCCCTAAGGCTCTGTGCAAAATTTTGGCCAATGACCACTAAGTGGTGCTCTTTGAATTGAAGTATTTTATATCTCCACATCAGTTTTGGTACAACTTGGTACAATTATTGTCAATGCCCTCCTGAGGATATCTTACGAAGGACTTGACGATCCACCACTAGGTGGCGCTCTGGTGGCAGTCTAATTTAATATTTGGCACTGTGGCTACACCGTACCAATTATGTTATTGAAGTTCATGGAGTGGTATATGACCAGCAGATGGCGCTATTTTCAACGCAAAAGCGATTTTGACCCATAACTCCCACATAATATGTCGTACATTTTTAAACCTTATATCTGCGTATTCCCTAAACCGAGCTGAATTGTGTGATGTAGGCCACGACCACTTTCGCGGTAATGTTGACCGATTTGTACCAAACTTTTATGAAGCATCTGTGGACCCTCCTGACAAAAAGTTATCAAAATAAATGTGATCTTCCAAAAAAATGCCCAAAATATACAACGACAATTTCCTGCACATTGTGGTCATAACAGAGAGGCTTTCTCCACCAGAGGGCAGTGCTGCCTTGCTAATGTTTACAAACCTCTGTTAAACAGTCTGCAGGGTCACACAGAGGTAGTCCTCTCATTATTTGTTCTTTATGTAGATTGCAGGGAGTACTTCTGCCTTCAGCGTACATTGTTTAATACCGAAAGAAGCAGGCCACCAAATCATAAAGGAACGACTTCCTCAATGGAAGGTGTTGCATGAACAAGCCCTGACGGCAGCATGCCTCAACGCACACAGACTGCGAGGGCCCATTCATCGCTGCTTGCAGTTTTAATTTGTGATAGTTTTTGGACAATCATGGAACAGAGACTTACAGAAAACATCAAATTAATAGTCTTTAATTTCATGCAATGTAAGGCCTAATGGTATCGCAGCGTGGTATCTGTGAATTTTTGTATTTGAGCACAGTATAGGCCCAATACCTGATGCCAGTATTGGTCTTAGTGCATCTCTTATTTTTTACCTAATTATGTCCTTTGTCTTAACTTTTTCGAACTTTGAGCTCACATTCATTTCAGCACTTATTCAAGACAAACCACAGGAATTATTTTTTAGTTTTTTTCCTTACTATACACTGAACGTAATTTTGTTAATCACCAATTAGTGGTCAAATAGTTCCAAACATTCTGTTTTTTTGAGTATATTTATGTCATAATTATGACTTAATTATGACATTTATGATACAATTCTGAGTTTTAATCAATAAAATAAATAAATACATAAATAAACAGGTTTATAACTTGGACTTTTGATGATTTTTAATAAAACAGACTCGAGTCACATGACTTGACTCGAGTCGGACTGCAGTCGCAAATTTGAGGACTTGAGACTTACTGACTAACACTGATGAAAGACTCGATTAGACTTTGACTTGGCGTTCATAACTTGAGACTTGAGTTAGACTTGACACAGATGACTCGAAAGTCTTGGCTTTTCTTTCTTTCTTTCTTTTTCTTTTGCGCATTTTGAGACATTAGTTTTGTTTTTGATACTTTGCCCTGTGCCACTGTATGACGCGGTGCGTGCCAGAGTGGCACTGTGGCCGACAGGATCAGAGGAGGAGAGGCAGCATGGAGGGAGCTCCGAAAGTCATCAAATTTGGATTCAAAAATTATTTCATTCCTGGGTGATTTTGGCTGCTGTCTTGGTTTAAGCGCGTGTGTGTTTCAGATATAGCCTATAGATATAGTCTTCAGTGCGCCCAAAGCCATTATTTTAGATGTAGGCGCGCGCTCACAACCCAACACACCACCATACGGGCACACATTTGGTGCAAAGCACTTGTTTTTTCGTGCACGTCCATGACAGACCTGCTTCTCCCTCAGGTGTGTCTGTGTCTCTCCTACTGTTTCTCACGGAGCTCTGCCCCGTTTGAAAGGAGAAGGGGCCCGTATGTGTAAAGACGTCGCCCCAAGATGTAGAATGTGTTTTATAGAAGACAAACACACGTTTCAGGACAGAACATGTCCTGTGATTTTCAGCCTCCATTTATAGAGGGGGAACAATACCTGAGAGTAATATTCTCAGCTGTCGGGATGTGCAGTATGGTGCAGTTCCAGGGTTGATATTAATCTAATCTTATTCTTATATTCATGGGTTTAAAAAAATTCTATAATTGATCAACTATGCAATTACATCAGATTATTGACTAACCACCCTCTTCTGTTTACTGTGTCTACAGATATAAAGAATACATTCATACGAACTTCTTGTGACTTGTTTGACGTTAGCCATTACTCGGCTTGACTTGATTTTCATCACAGTAACTTGGGTCTTGCTTGAGACTTGAAGGTTAAGACTTGAGACTTGCTATGACTTGCACGTATGTGACTTACTCCCATCTCTGCTTTTAACTAATAATATGACTTCTATTTCATACTTTCTAACTTTAATATCATAATTTTTATCTCATCCTTAAGAAATTATAACTCTTATTCGTTACAAATCATGGGAACCTAATGTTTTGTATTTATTCCTTTCTTAAATTGATCAGTACCTGAGTTTAGCTGTGACAGTTATTTGACGGAATTTGACTATTTATCTAAATATGTTGGCTTAATTGTGACATTTACGATAAATTATTGGTTTCTATTTCATAATTTTATTTTTTTTATGTCATAATAAAAACTTTGATCTTATACTTTCAAACTTTTGTCTAATATCTGTCTGTAATTCATCTCTTAATTACATTTTTTTTAGCTCTTAGTTAAGACAAAACATTTGAACCTATTATTTTGTTTTTGTTTGTACCTGAGTTTAGTTGTTATCCTTATTTAACCTGCACCAAAGGAGCAAAATGGATCAATAGCAGCTCTTCCTCACCTCAACGGGTCAGAACCAGGAGCGTTGCACTGTAAGGGCCTCTGTTGACTTTGGTTGTATTAAAAGTTTTAGTGTGCTTGATATGAATGAAAGTTTTGTTTTTAAAATACAAGGCATTCATATTTCTTGTATTTCTATTACATGTACTTAAAAATTCTAGCACCAACTAAGGTCCATGTTGTGCCAGCCGGGCTTTCTCTGAAATGTTCAATTTAATGCCATTTAATTCAAAAATACTTTATTTGTTCCCCAGGTGACAATTAAAGGCACTTAGAGTAGTTGTACACAGACACAAACAAGTCATCACCTTAAGTACACAAACAAAAACATCTCAGATAGAATGAAAGAGACTAAATAAACCAAATAAGATAATAACAGTATTTACATTATTAATGTTGCATAAAGAGTAAAGTTTTTGCTCTCAGCAGTTTTTCTCGAACAAATGGGAGGAAATAGCACATTTATCGGGGACTATTTTCAGTGGCGGATCTATACACGTTTTCGTTTTTAATAGTTTTTTTGGCAATAATGAAACAAAAAATACCAGAGCAGATGAATAAATTAGATAATAAAACTAACTACAAAAATGATAAAACTCTCTCTCCTCTCGTCTTACTCTTTCTTCTGTTTCTCTCCTTGTTTCTTGTAAGTAAAAAAAGCTTTATTTTGTGGAAACAGTCACTAAACTTCAGGCTAGAAGGAATGCTAACATGACAAAAGTCGACCCATTGTGCTGTTTAGCTTGCATTTCATTCAGAAAGTTGGCCCCTGAACAGGTTAATCTACAATTATTAGTATTATTGTAAATAATATCAGAAGATGACAGTATCTGTATTGTCTTTATCCTTAATTTCTCTGTCTCTCTCTCTGTATATCTCTACCCATTGAAGCTGACTATGGTAATATTGTCATCATTCATACTGATGGACTGCTGATATCATTGCTCTCCAATTTGCTGACATCGTTGCTCTCCATCCTGCTTATATCATTGCTCTCAATTCTGTCAACATCGTTGCTGTCCGTACTGCTGATATTATTACTGATATTGTTGCAATCCATTCTGTTGACATTATTACTGCCTGCTCCTCCTGTGTCATTGCTATCCATATTGCTGATGTCATTGCTGTCTGTTTTGCTGACATCGTTGCTCTCCATTCTGCTGATATCATTGCTCTCAATTCTGCCAACATCATTGCTGTCCGTACTGCTGATATTATCACTTATATTGTTGCAATCCATTCTGTTTACATCATTACTGCCTGCTCCTCCTGTGTCATTGCTATCCATATTGCTGATGTCATTGCTGTCTGTTTTGCTGACATCGTTGCTCTCCATTCTGCTGATATCATTGCTCTCAATTCTGCCAACATCATTGCTGTCCGTACTGCTGATATTATCACTTATATTGTTGCAATCCATTCTGTTTACATCATTACTGCCTGCTCCTCCTGTGTCATTGCTATCCATATTGCTGATATCATTGCTGTCCGTTTTGCTGACATCATTGCTGTCCGTACTGCTATTGTCACTTATTTTGTTGCAATCCATTCTGTTTACATCATTACTGCCTGCTCCTCCTGTGTCATTGCTATCCATATTGCTGATATCATTGCTGTCCATTTTGTAACAACACACAGAGGCCAAAAGCTTTTCTATGATCCCTTTCTTCATGAAAACATATAGTAATAAGTCCGCAAGGGGACACAACTGGACAGGCAAGGATGCCGGGCTGGCGATAATATCGTCATGTTTGTCTCCTACTATCAGAACCAAAATGATGAGGGGCAGGAACAACAGAGTGTAAATAAGCAGGACCAGGACCAAAATTCCCACAATTCGTCGTTTTTCATCGGAGGGTACAGAGATGGAAGCAGACAGAGCTTTAACAGTCCCGACCAGGAAAAATATCAAAAATGGGAAGGGAAGAAGAAGGAAGTAAGGTACACAAATTGGATACCAGAAGAAGGAAATGGGAAGGACCCAGACGACAACACAGATGGCCACAGAGCTCTTGATGGTTCGTCTGAAGCGGTACCACAGTGGGTGGGCGATAACCAAATACCTGTAATACAAGGCAGTCTATGACGTTATAGTAATAAAATGGTTAGACACATAACAAGGTACACACATACTGGAAATAGTTACCTTTCCATTGCGACACACACCATGAAGCCAACACTGACACCCATACAATGCTTGTATGTCTTAAAGCAGTAATTATATGCTGTCTGATTTTTATCTCGTGTCAGCCAAGCAATCATGCTGCAGAGCTGAATGAGGTCTGTGATGAGAAGGTTGATGACGTAGATCGGTGTAACATGACCATCTCGCACCTGCAGGAAAACATTGGTGAGAGTGAACAAGTAGTTGTAAACATGTTGGGAACTTCCTCCCAAATATGTAAATGTTCTGCCCAGAGAACATTTACAGTATTCATCCAACTGTCCTTTGTGCTGTCATAATAACTATTTACTAAGCCCATTACTGCCAAAAAGGAACAATTAATGACGAATAATTTACCCTTGATAAAACAATTCATAATTATTATCATGAATTATTATTATTATCATTATAATCATTATTAATATTATCCATCAAAACAAGCATTTTTAGCTCGTAATTTCAAGTTTCCATCTTAAAATTATGACCTTCTATCTGACCATTTTGACTTTTTCTCTAATAATTTTGGCTATCACAAAATGATGACTTTGATTGCATAATTTGCACATTCTGTCTTATCATTCCAATTGTCTTTTCATCCCATAACCTAGGTGTTCTATCCCATAATTAAGAAATGTTTAATCTCATAATTTAGTTTTATGTCATATCTATGACTTTTTACTCTCACAATTATGAATGTCTATTATTATAATTTTTATCTCATAATTATGATATACCACAGACATTGGTTGAATGGGCTCCCATTTATATCAGATACGACACAGGCAGATAATGAAGGGTCCTCAGTCATGATCTACAGTACATACCAGTAAATACAGAGCATAGATCACCACAAGGATGAGAGGAAGTCCAATAGAAACGATAATGTATGTCAGCACATCCCTGATGGAATCAACTTCTGTGCCATTGCTGTTTTTAATGCTTCTGTCCAGTGAGGTGTTCATGTCTAAATCTTCTATTGTTCAGAGTGAAACCTGCTGAGAGATCAAATTGTGCAAGTCTTTTTTTTCTAACATCGTTCATTGTTCAGTAACATCACTAAAGCTGTCAGGTGCAAGTTCACATAAATACAGTGTACCAACAGTATCATATCATATCAAATCAAAATACACGCATCATTTTGTAATTCTTCAGTACTTGTTACATTATCTGCTGATAAAAATATTTAACCAAATAATACAGATCGTTAACATTCTGCTGATATATACAAATGCCTCTGAGTGAATTAATATTGGGTCAGAACAGACAGTAACTACAAAACAGAAAATATAGAATATAGTGATAATAACAATGTTTTAGTCAGTTTCTCTTAGTTCAGTCTAAATATACATATATTTTTTGTCTGTTTTTGTGTATTTAATAATTTTCTCAAACAACATTTTTGTCTTTGTTTCACGATCAATAACACCAAGTTAAATAAAAGAATGGCTTAAACAATAATATAATGTACACCTACAGTCTGCTTTTAACACATTCCATATTAATGTTCATGAGCAGTTATTTTATCCTTTTCAATCAACATAGAAAACAAATTAAAGTAGCCTAAATTACCTTTAAAAGCTGCGAGACGTGACCAGAAGTCGTCCCTTCACCAGCAACTGATGTTTTGACGTCTGCATCCAGGAAAACATTGGTAAAAGTAAACATGTTGTGAACTTCCTCCCAAATATGTAAAAGCTCTGTTCAGAAACTGTGACCAGACATTTACATTATTCATCCAACTGCCCATTACTGCCAAATAGGATAAACTGAAGATGAAAAAAGGTAGTCTTGATCAAACAAATCATAATTATGAGACAAAAAGTTGAAAATATGAATGTTTATCTCATAATTTCAAGTTTCCATTTTAAAATTTTGACTTTGTTTCTAAAATTTTGACTTTGCCATAATTATGGATTTTATCCCATAACTCAGCTATTTTAGCTCATATTTATGATTTTTTAATCTTATATAATAACTTTAATCTCCTAATTATGTCTTTTGTCTAAACTTTTTAAACTTTTATCTCATCTTTGAGTTTTTTGCTCTTATTTATGACAAACCATGGGAACGTATTATTTTGTTTTTATTCCTATCTTAAATGGATTATAACTGAGTTCAGTGGTAGTGGCGGTACAGTGGCGATATACTGTCTGATTTTTATCTCGTGTCAGCCAAACAATCATGCAGCAGAGCTGAAAGATGTCTGTGATGAGAAGGTTGATGACGTAGATCGGAGCAACATGATCATCTCGCACCTGCAGGAAAACTTTGGTGAGAGTGAACAAGTAGTTGTAAACATGTTGGGAACTTCCTCCCAAATATGTAAATGTTCTGCCCAGAAACTATCAGTGGTCAGACACATTTATATTAGTCATGAAACTGTCCTTTGTGCTGTCAGAAATAATTATGGAAGCCCATTACTGTCAAATAGGAATTAAAAAAAAGAAAAGATGAAAACTTGATCAAACAATTCATATGAGATGAAAAGTCAAATTAACTTATTTTCTCATAATGTCGATTTTCCATCATAAGATTATGACTTTGATTGCATAATTTGTCTTGTCTCATAATTTCGACTTTCTTTCTCAAAATTATGAAATAATTTGTTTTGTGTGTCATAATTCTGACTTTCTATCCAAATTTTGATCTTATAATTATGATATACAACGGGCTTCTATTAATATCAGATACAACACAGGCAGATAATAAAGAATTCTCAGTCATGATGTGCAGTACATACCAGAAAAGCACAAGGGGCGTAAGTGAAATGTTGGGCGTAAATTAGTTTTATACATCATTTTAAGGTCCTGATGAGCTCTATCAAATGGTAAAGAATATGGTCCCAATAATAGTTACTTCTTAAAATAAATGCTGAAAACAAAAAGGCTTAAGTGAAAAACTTGAGTTGAGTTTGGAGTGAAATAGGCATAAGTGCACTGAGCTTGAAAAAAATAATTCTTTAAAATATTGATTCTGTGAAGCCTAATCTCTATAAAAGTGTAGATTGCTCAGATATGTTGTTTTAATCAAGTTATTACAATCAATGAAAAGTTTGCTGTAGCTCTCCTGTAAAATTCTGAAAATTTCACTTATGCTCCCTGTGCTTCAAACCCTCAATTCATGTCATATATTTGTTTAGCTCTTAGTTAAGACAAACCATTTGAACCTATTATTTTGTTTTTATTCCTACCGTACATTGATCAATACCTGAGTTCATTTTTTATCCTTATTTAACCTGCACCAAAGGAGAAAAATGAATCAATGGCAGCTTTTGCTCACCTCAACGGGTCAGAACCAGGAGCTTTGCACTGTCAGGGCCTCTGTTGACTTTGGTTGTATTAAAATTTTTACTATGCTTGATATGAATGAAGGCATCCATATTTCTTGTATTTCTATTTCATGTACTTACTCAAAAATTCTAGCACCAGCTAAGGTCCATGTTGTGCCAGCCGGGCTTTCACTGAAATGTTCAATTCAATGCCATTCAAAATAGTTTATTTGTACCCCAGGGATCAATTAAAGGCATGTTGAGTAGTTGTACACAGACACAAACAAGTCATCACATTAAGTACACAAGTCAGCATGTTAAGTACACAAACACAAACATCTCAGATAGAATGAAAGAGACTAAATAAACTAAATAAGATAATTACAGTATTTACATTATTAATGTTGCATAAAGAGTAAAGTTTTCACTCTCTGCAGTTTTAATCAAACAAATGGGAGGAAATAGCACATTTATCAGGGACTATTTTCAGTGGCGGATCTATACACGTTTTCATTTTTAATAGTCTTTGGACAATAATGAAACAGAGAATGACAGAAAACATAAACTAGAAACACCAGAACAGATGAATAAATGAGATAATAAAACTTACTGTATAAATGATAAAACTCTCTCTCCTCTCTTGTCTTACTCTTTCTTCTGTTTCTCTCCTCATTTCTTGTCATTAAATAAAGCTTTATTTTGTGGAAACAGTCACTAAACTTCAAGCTAGCAGGAATGTTAGGCAAGGCAAGGCAAGGCAAGTTTATTTGTATAGCACAATTCAGACACAAGGCAACTCAAAGTGCTTTACAGGCACACACAAATTACATTAAAAGACATAAACATTTCATTTAAAAGACATTAAAAATTGCATTATAAAAAAAAAAAATGCAGTTCAAAGACTTGAATTGCTTCAGTTAAAAGCAGTGGCAAAAAGAAATGTTTTAAGTCTTGATTTAAAAGAGGTGAGTGTTGGAGCAGACCTGCAATTTTCGGGGAGTTTGTTCCAAATATGTGGCGAATAGTAACTGAAAGCCGCTTCTCCATGTTTACTTCTGACTCTGGGGACTGAAAGCAGACCGGTACCTGACGATCTCAGAGGTCTGGATGGTTCATAACGCGGCATCGATGCTCGATGCATCTACTCAGGGTATGTATGGGATTATAGTCCCCTGGTGATATGGTTATGTAAATTTGTGTGTCATCTGCATAACTATGGTAGCAAATTTCATTGTTTTCCATTATTTGAGCTAGAGGGAGCATGTAAATGTTGAATAGTAGAGGCCCCAGAATGGAGCCCTGGGGTACTCCGCTTGTCATTTTCATCCCTTCAGATGTGTAGTCACCAATAGACACAAAGTAATCTCTCTCATTTAGATAAGATTTAAACCACTTTAGTGTTGTACCAGAGAGTCCAACCCAGTTTTCCAGTCGGTCCAGTAGTATATTATGGTCGACTGTGTCAAACGCAGCACTGAGATCCAGTAATACTAAGACTGAGATTTTTCCGCTGTCTGTGTTTGAATGAATGTCGTTGAAGACCTTAACGAGGGCCGTCTCAGTGCTGTGATGTGGTCGAAATCCTGATTGGAAAACATCAAGACAGCCATTTATTATTAAGTAATTGTTAATCTGTTTAAAGACAGCTTTTTCAATTATTTTACTTAAAATTGGGAGGTTTGAAATGGGCCTATAGTTATTCATTACTAATGTGTCTAGAGTTCTCTTCTTCAGGAGTGGTTTAATGACTGCTGTCTTAATGGCTTGGGGGAAGACACCTGAGAGAAGAGATGTGTTAACAATCTGTAGCAGGTCTGGAATCATGCAGTCTGAAACTTTTTTGAAGAACCCTGCTGGTAAAATATCCAGGCTGCAGGAGGAAGACTTCAAATGCTGTATAATGTCTTGAAGGTTTTTGTCATTAATTGGATCAAATTGTGTCAGGGTATTAGAGTTGGGTTTAGGTGGACAAAACGACAACACACCTCCAGTACCTGGTAGAGTGGCACTGACCGCTTGTCTAATGTTCTGAATTTTGGCAGTGAAGAATGATGCAAATTCATTACAGGCCCTGGTAGACAGATGTTCAGCTGCTACTGGCACAGGAGGGTTTGTTAGCCTGTCGACAGTAGCAAACAAGGCACGAGCATTATTTTTGTTCTTGGTGATAATGTCTGAGAAGAAGGACTGCCTTGACTTTTTTAATTCTAAATTAAAAATGTAAAGTCTCTCTTTATAAATGTCAAAATGAACCTGGAGATTTGTTTTTCGCTACCTGCGCTCAGCTTTTCGACATTCCCTTTTTTCCATCTTGACAAGCGTGGCGTTTCTCCAAGGAGATTTTTTCTTACCAGAGACCACCTTCACTTTAGTGGGTGCAATGGCATTCTTGACATTTGTAATTTTGGAATTGAAATGAAGTACAAGGTCATTGACAGAGAACCTAGAGAGGGGTGGTGTGGAAGAGAAAGCATCAATGAATATGTCACCAGTGTTTTCAGTGATGTATCGTTTTGAGACAACCTGAGTTTGAACATTTGTGTACACAGATATATCACTCTCAAAGAAAACACAGTAATGGTCGGAGAGAGCGACATCAGATACCAGAACCTTAGAAATGTTCAGACCCTTTGAGATAACTAAGTCCAGGATGTGGCCCCTGTTGTGTGTGGGCTGTGTCACATGCTGAGTGAGTCCAAAGTTATCAAGGACACAGCACAGTTCTTTAGTCCATCTGTCCTCAGGCTTGTCGACATGGATGTTAAAGTCACCAACAATTAACACACAGTCGAAGTCAGTGCAGATAAGAGATAGTAACTCAACAAGGTCATCAAAGAAATATGTGCAGTATTTAGGTGGCCTGTAGATGTTTAGAAATATAGCTCGAGAAGATGAGTTTACCTGAAGAGCAACATATTCAAAAGAAGTAAAACTTCCATAAAACATCTGCTTGCATTTGAGTGACTCATTAAACAGAATACTAACACCTTCTCCTTTTTTATGCATTCTAGTTTCACTTATGAAAGAGAAATTTGGAGGACTTGATTCAATGTGAACAGCTGCACTGTTATCCTGGTCTAACCAAGTTTCAGTTAAAAACATAAAAGTAAAATTGTGTTTGATGATAAAGTCATGTGTTAAAAAAGATTTTCCTGCTAGAGATCTGATGTTTAATAGAGCTACAGTTACAGTATCAAAACCAACTGTGCAGTTTTTTGCGACAGTTAGTGGCTGATGAGGAATGGGAGCTAAATTGAATGGATTGGCAGATTTAGTCCCGCATTTCCTGTTTCTCAACAAATTCACAATTTTTGTTTTTGTTAATTTATGTTAACATGAAAAATGTCGACCCATTGTGCTGTTTAGCTTGTATTTCACTCAGAAAGTCGAAGCTAACCAGCTTTCTATCTATGTGGGCCCCTGAACAGGTTAATCTACAGTTATTAGTATTATTGTAAATCATGTTAGTAGATGACAGTTTCTGTATCGTCTCCTTTATTTCTCTTTCTCTCTCTCCGTCTATCTCTGCCTACATGAAGCCGACTGTGTTAATGTTGTCATCATTCACACTGATGGACTGATAGTCTCATTGCTGTCCATCCTGCATGTATCGTTGTTGTCTACTGTGCTGATATCATTACTGCCTGCTCTTCTGATATCATTACTGTCCTTTCTGCAACAACACACAGAGACCAAAAACTTGTCTATGGTCCCTTTCTTAATGAAAACATATAGTAATAAGTCTGCGAGGGGACTCAGCAGGACAGGCAATAAAGCCCGACTGAGGATACTGTCAGATCCCACTATCAGGACCGAAATGATGATGGGCAGGAACAACAGAGTGTAAATAAGCAGCACCAGAACCAAAGTTCCCACAATTCGTCGTTTTTCATCAGAGGGTACAGAGATGGAAGTACACAGAGCTCTAACAGTCCCAAACAGAAAGAATATCAACAGTGGAAAGGGAAGAAGAAGGAAGTAAGGTATCACACTTGGAAACAGGACTATGAAAACAGGAAGGACCCAGATGACAACACAGATGGCCACAGAGCTCTAACAGTCCCGACCAGGAAGAATATCAACAATGGGAAGGGAAGAAGAAGGAGACAAGGGATAGGATATTGAAACCAAAGAAACAGGACTATGACAACAGGAAGGACCCAGACGACAACACAGATCACCACAGAGCTCTTGATGGTACGTCTGAAGCGGTACCACAGTGGGTGGGCGATAACCAAATACCTGTAATACAAGATGATCTATGATGAGCTTCATAATGTTGTAGTAATAAAAATAGTCAGACACATAAATACCTACAGACATACTGGAAATAATTACCTCTCCATTGCGACACACACCATGAAGCAAACGCTGGCCCCTATACAATGGTCGTATATCCCAATGAAGATGACGGTTACAAGCAGATTTTTATCTCGTGTCAGCCAAACAATCATGTAGCAGAGCTGAATGAGGTCTGTGATGAGAAGGTTGATGACGTAGATCGGAGCAACATGATCATTACGCACCTGCAGGAAAACATTGGTGAGAGAGAACAAGTAGTTGTAAACATGTTGGGAACTTCCTCCCAAATATGTAAATGTTCTGCCCAGAAACATGCAGTGGTCAGACACATTTACATTATTCATCCAACTGTCCTTTGTGCTGTCAGAAATACCTGTGGAAGCCCATTATTGCCAAATAGGAAAAAACTAATGACGAAAAACTTTCCCTTGATAAAACTATTCATAATTATTATTATTATTATTATTAATATTATTATTATTATTATTATTATTATTATTAATCAAAATCATTATTTTCTAGCTCGTAATTTCAAGTTTCCATCTTAAAATTATCACTTTCTGTCTCATCACTTTGACTTTTTCTCTAATAATTTTGACTATCACAAGATTATGACTTTTATACAATAAACTAGTTGTTTTAATTCATAATTATGACATTTTAATCCTAAAATAGAGTTTTTTCTGTCAACCAATGACTTTTTACTTTTACAATTATGACTTTCTATTACAGTTTTAATCTCATAATTATGATATACCACAGAAATGGGTTGAATGGGCTCCCATTGATATCAGATACAACACAGGCAGATAATGATGGTTTCTGGGTCATGATGTGCAGTACATACCAGTAAATACAGAGCATAAATCACCACGAGGATGAGAGGAAGTCCAATAGAAACGATAATGTATGCCAGCACATCCCTGATAAAGAAAACTTCAGAGTAGCTGGAGGTGACGTTGCTGTTATTAAAGCTTTCATTCAGTGAGGTGTTCCTGTAGAAATCTTCCATTGTTCACAGTGAAACCTGCTGAGAGATCAAACTGTGCAAAACTTTTGTGCAAGGCTTTTTCTTTCTAACATAGTTTATTGTTCAGTAACAAGTAATACAAAACAGAAACATCTATAATATAATGATTATTATAATGTTTATTTTAGTTCAATACATTTTTGGTCTGTTTTTGTGTTTTTAATGATTTTCTCAAACAACATTTTTGTATTTGTTACACGAACAATAACACCAAATTAATTTAAGAAATGTCTTGAACCATAATATAATGTACACCTACATTGCACATTAATTTTCACGAGCATTATTTGACGGTTTATAATTCACAAAGAAAAAATAAAGTTGGCTAAATTACCTTTGAAAGCTGAGAGACATCACCTGAAGTTGTCCCTTCACCAGCGTCCGATGTTTCGTTGTCTGCATCCAGCAAAAAAATGGTGAGAGTGAACAAGTTCATGTTAACATGTTGTGAACTTCCTCCCAAGTATGAAAATGTTTGTGCCGACTGTGGTCAGACACATTTACATCATGACCTAAATTCCCCTCAGGGGTAAATAAAGTTATGTATGCATCTATTAATAATCCAACTGTCCTTTGTGCTGTCAGAAATAACTTTGGAAGTCAACTACAGCTAAATGGGAACAAACTAATGATGAAAAATAAGCCTTAATCAAACCATTTTCTATTTTCCATCTCAAAATTATGACTTTCTATTTCATAATTTTTACTCTCATCTCATCTCATCATCTTATCCGTGATGGTCGCGGGGATGTAACTGCTTCATCCCCTTTTTCAAGGGGTCGCGGGGGTTGCTGGAGCCAATCCCAGTTATCTCTCTGGGCGAAGGCGAAGGCAGGTAGCTTGCTCAAGGATACTTCGACATGCTGCTCAGTTCTGCCCCAGGGCAGCCGGGATTCGAGCCAGCAACCTTCCGATCACTAGTCAACCTGCTCTGCCCGCTGAGCTACAGCCGCACTAATCTTTTTTTTTTTTTACTTTTCCCTATTATTTTTTTCTCCAATATTTTCCCATCGTATGCTGATCAATACCTGAGTTTAGGTGTTATCCTTATTTAACCACATTACTTAAAAAGTAGCAGGATGGATCCATGGCAGCTCCTCCTCACCTCAAACAATCACCATGAAATGGTGCACTTTTTGGGTATCAGACTATTTTCTGTTACCCACAGTTTAGTTTTTAATAGTTTTTGGACAATAACGGAACAGAGAATGACAGAATACATATACTAAAAACACCAGAACAGATGAATAAATGAGATGTAACATGATAAATCTCTCTCTCTTGTCTTTGTTGTTTTTTCTGTAGATGATACATCTCAGTCGGCAGCTCTGCCTCGTTTTGTGTGAGTCTGTGAATCCATCGTGTTGATGTGACACATTTAAACACACTTCTGACGGTCCGAATGAATCAACAGCAAATTTTAAAGTGACAGCTGAGATAAATGTTTCACGGAAGATGGAGACGGATTAATCACCAGCAGACACTGAAACACATGAATCAGCGCAGCACTGTTTTAATCACACTGCTTAATATGCATCTTCATGCTGCAGCGATGTGACTGCTGGTCATTGATCTGTGTTATTGATTATGAAACTGATCGATGAACGTGCAGGTGAACGACCGGCTGACCCTCCTGTTGACCTTTACACTGACCTTTACATCACACGTTGCATGATGGGTGAGTTCATCCATGTTGGGACTGATTCTGCAAGTTGATCTGGTTAAACTCCACACAGGACTTGTGAAGGCTTAATCTCATGATATATACAAGTTTATTTCAAGTTTAATCCTCTAAAACAAACATTTTCAGTACGTTAAGATGATTTATCTTGATCCATTATTAGTCCATCACATATGATTAGTAAGATTTATAAAAGTCCTTACCACCAGGTTGCTAGACAAGATTTACCCATTATGCTGTTCAGCCTGTATTTCACTCAGAAAAGTGGAAGCTAGCAAGTTAAGCTAACTAGCTTTTACTCAGAGAGTTAGCCATTGGCTAGGTCTACCACAAGATGTTGATTTTGGTTCATGTTGGATATTTGCTGAGACATCTGCATCGCCATTTATTTATATAATTATTAGATACCAGATGGAAAGATGGTTCGGCTTGGCTAGCGCTGTCTCCAAAAACGTTTTCTGGCTTCCCTGTTTACTTCCTGGTTATGCGGTTGTTTGAATATGTGCATTAGAGTTTCCCGCAAACAAATATAAAACCTCCATGGATCAAAAATTCATAATAGAAAGAGTCATAATCAATCTGTTTGCAGTTCTTAGTGTCCTGTCAACATATTTACAGACGCTTCTTTTATCATTGCGGTCTTTAGGGAAAATGCTTTTTGAGCTGCAGTACTGTGAGTGGCCACCGGGCAAGCTAGCTAGTGTTAGCTTCTCTAATAGTGATGGCTGGTTAAATAGACAGTTACAACTTGAGGTAATTATCTTGTGTTATCAAAAGATTAAAGATGAGTTAATGTGCGTGTTTTTAGCCCATTGGCTGAAGGTGACATCATAGATTTAGCGTCTGTGGGCAGCGGCCGATGTTTCAGGGTTACAGATGTGTCGGTTATTGTTTACAGTCCGAGTAGCAGCTTGACTGAAGGTGTGAGCCAGCAGGACATTCATGCATTTGTAGGGTCACTGTAGACAGTGTGTGTGTGTGTGTGTGTGTGTGTGTGTGTGTGTGTGTTTAAGATTTCCAGTTTATATTGTAGAAATTTACATGAGCGAACGATCGAACCTGCAGAGAGAGAGTGTGTCTCAACAGAGTAGAAGTGACACCAATCTGTCAGACATCCCACACAAACACACACACACACACACACACACACACACACACACAGTAATGAAGACAAAATGAAGATGAGGAGGAGGAGGAGGAGTGAAGGAAGAACAGAACACAGAGGAGGAAGACGTGACGAATGGAGACTGTCATTCAGGCGACAAATTATATGTTTTTCAGCTTCTCTCTGCTTCAGCTTTCAATCTTGTTTGTCTCATTGTGAACACTGACACCATGTTCACTGTGTGTGTGTGTGTGTGTGTGTGTGTGTGTGTGTGTGTGTGTGTGTGTGTGTGTGTCGGAGGTGGAGGTGAGCCTCACCAACAGCTCTCAGATCTGATGAAGCGCCTCGCTGTGGGTATAAATATCGCTTCAATTTATTAAGAAACTACGAGCGTCAGAGAGACGGAGCGCAGACAGCAGCAGGGGGTTTCGTCAGGCGTTTAAAGGAGCAGTGCGCCAAATTTAGACGAGACTCCAAGACAAGATGTGCACGTAAACATGAGCAGTGCATGTCGGCGAGAGGCAAAGCAGCGTGAATCCTCAAATAAAAGACATAAAACTGCAATGAAACACATCTGAAAAATGATCTGCAGCATTTATTTTTCAGTCGAGTTCATGGAAGTCGAGGCTTCCTGCACGTGTTTTATATCGACGGTCTCCGGGGACCAGAACGAATTCTGCCCTCCTGAAGTGCTGGAAGGCTTTTAATGGGAAACAGGAAGACAGGTGTCTTTACCAACAAAGAAATCCCTCAGACAAACACATCTGTGAGCTTAGGTTTGAAAAAAGACAGTAACTAATGTGAAACTAGTGTAAAAATGTACTTTATATTTGTATATGTTTGTTTTTTGCCCCCATAAACACACAAGAATGAAAATATATCTGTTTTATGCCACAATGTTTGTACCTCTGAGCATACTCACCTGTATTTTTTGATTTTGTCTTGTTGTTTAACTGTTGCTTATACAAACAGCCATTGTGGATACATCCTCAGTGGTTTATCAAGGTTGATTAAATAAGTAGAATTATCAGAATCACCTTCATTTGCAGTGCACATGAACACATACAAGGACTTTCACTCTTATAATTAAATTCACAGGAAGATAACAAACTGACACTATCTACACCTCTGCTGTCGGCGCTACAGTTACTGTTACTGATGTTGTGAAACGATCACGGTTGGTTTGGGAAAAGATCAAACTTTGGATTAAAAATACAAACATTTAATCTCACAACTCATGTACAGTAAATTGAAGAAAGTACAATCGTATGTTACCATTGCCATATTGTGATATTCACCTTGATAACATTGATATTCAAAATTTAAATATTGATATTGTCTTAATAAAACACATCCAGCGAAGATGTTCGGCCTTGTGCGTATTTTGTTTCTGAGTTTGTTTTGCTGCCGTTTCATTAGTAATGGAGTATTTGATAGAAAATGTTCTTTTTGTTCACTCATTTGCACTTTCTCCACACTCTTTAGAGGGTAATTTATTTCAATTTAAGAGAGAAAACATACCTTAAACAATGTAAAAGACAGATTTGATTTCTAGCATTTCTTTTCAAATTTCAGATTATATTGTTTGCAGAAAATTAGTTTGGCCGTGATAACAATCTGTAGAAAACGTGATATTATGACGATAAATACACTGAGACTCCTGGACACAATCTGGACGGAACCCAGACTTCCAAAGGGGGAAAGTCCGGCGTATGATCCGGACCTTTCTCACAATTACAGCGTCAAACCTAAAAGCATATGAGCGACTGACCCGGCTGAGGTAAGACGCTGAGAAGTCTGCTAAAACAATGAAGCTGAACGAACAACTGTGAAGTTTTGAAACGCAGCAGAAAAGAAAATTAGGTAAAAGAACCTTAAAAAAAAACAAAACATGAAAAGGCTCTCTACAAGCGTTAGCGTGGGTGCACGAGCTCGTCTTCTTCACATCAGTTTTGGATTAGAGCGGACGAGCTGCATGGAGACGTCTGATGTTTATTTTTGGCCTCCAGCTCCTTCAGTTGTTCAGCAGAACGCTGTGACGCTGTTTTTACTGAGAAGCTCCAGAAATGTTTTGTGGAAACTTCACCTGAGGAGGAAGGAGATGAAGTTGTGATGAAGCCTCTCCTCTGTTACATCAATAAACGTCTCCAGTTGTGAAAAGCTTCCAGACTTCCTGACACGCTCAGAGAGGAAACATTAAAGCCGCGACGGTGATCCGAGGCCTAAAGTGCAATCTGTCAGCAACACACCTGTAATGAAAAGCGCTGTACAGAAGCGGCGACGCGACGATACTTGAACACATGCTGTAATCAGATGTAACGCAGAGCGGGGAGGCGAGAAACACTTGAAATCGGGGGCGATGGAGCGCCTCGACACGGAGAGTCCCCGCTGATCTACAGCAGCGTGGCTGGTGAGACACGCCAGCAGGAGGTGAGACACGTTTACACTCAGCCTTTATTTCTGACAAACTCACAACAAGGTGCACAGAAATAACAACGCAGAACCAAGACGAGACGGCGGAGGATCCAGTCCCGACACTAAGTTTTTCCCCTCCCAGTCCGCCTCACTTTCACTTTCACTTTCTCTTTAAGATCAACCTCATTATTCCTCATTTGGCAGAGAAAACCTTTTTCTGTTGAATGACTCGTCCTCATATTTGGAGGCAGAAGGTTCCTGATGTGACCTGTATCATTTCCTCTCAGCGAAATGTTGATTCCTATAGGACGGTTTGGACGTTCACATTCGCAGTTGATGGGACATGAACGCAGATTTAAACATTTCCATCGTGTGCAGCGACAGGATGTGTCAGCGCTGAGTGAGTCCTCAGTGAGGAGGTCAGAGCCTCTTCAGCCTGAGAGACACAACTGAGGGACAAGAAAATACTCAGGTTGTAAGGCAGAGAGGCAGACAGACAGACAGACAGACGGGTTGTTTCATGGTCTCACTGTCCATCAGACCGTCCTGTGGTGTAGCGATGATGCAACACGCAGAAATCCCATCAAACACACACACACACACACTTACATATGTGTGTGTGTGTGTGTGCATTAAAAGGAGACATAGATTCTGTGTGTTTCTTTATTTATTCCCCCCCCGGTTGGTTATAAAGGCATCGCCATGGAAACACACAATTACACAAAACACACAGTTTACCCTTTAAAACAACCCGCAGAGTGAAGTGTGAGCCGAGTGTTTCTGTGAAGAGACAATAAAAAAGAGGAGAAGACAAAATCAGACGCTTGCTTTCTTTTCTTGTTCCTGTGTTTCTGATGTGTTGGTGACTGACATCTGTTTGACAGACAGACGGCGGTGACGGCGAGACCTTGTGACGTCTTCAACGCCGTCATTTCACTTCAGACAAAGTGTTGCTGTGATGACACATAAACCAAACTGCTCGATTGAGGAAACATACATGAAGAAGAGGAAGGATGAAAGGCGGACTGTAGTCGCTATTAAAGGTCGATTTTAAAGAAACAGTTTCGTAGGATGTTGATGTACTTAAAGGAACAGTTCACCCAAAACTGTAAATCCACTCATCATCTCCTCTCTCAATGCTGATGGAAAAGTCAGGAGAAGTTTCGTAGTTCACAAAACATTTCTGCAGCTTCACAGCGTCGCAGCATGGACGCTCATCCTCACGTGTCATGTTTTACTTTCTACTTCCTGTCTTTGTCTGTTTTCTTTTCTGTTAATCACTCCCTGTGTGTTTGTGTTGTTCCCTCACAGTTTGATGGTTTGTCTGTTTTTGTTACATGAAAGTGTCTTTCTTCCATTCGTTGTGGTTTTCTGGCTTGCCCTCAGTTTTTGTTTCACCTTGGTATTTTCCTCTTCCTGCCATGTTGTCGTTCACACTTGGATTTTGGACATTAGTGAATGAAAGCTCACTCTTTGTTTTCAGCCCGGCTGCCTGTGTACTGACCCGTTATGGCAGCTGGAGACTAAAATGTGAAAAACAACCATCTGGTGAAATCCAAGTCTCCAGAAGCTACGAGATCCCAAACTGATATGAAATGACGTTATTTTCACCCTCGAGGTCGAGCTCGTGCAGCCACTTCAAACCAACACTTTTAGCAACTGCTAAAAAAGGGAGTAACTATCATCTCTTTAAATATCTTTGGAATATCAAGGCTTCTGGCACCTGTCATCTACATTACCCAGAATGCAATTGGGTCGGCGTATTCAGAGATTCAGGTGTGTTATGCTAGTTGCAGCTAATGTAGGGCAGCTCTGCAACAACAGATTGGTTTCACTTTCAAGCTGGCTTGAGGACATTTATCAGACGCCACTCAGCTCCGTCTGGAGACGCTGAAGGATCAATGGAATTTAAAAGGATTTAAATGTACTCTTAAATGCAAACTGACGCTTGATAAGCCTCGCACAGCGTTACAACCGCATGCAGACGGGAACAAAAAACACAAAAAAGGAAGTCTAAATAGCGACATAATGGAGAACATGATCACTGAGAGACGGAGACGATGTCAACACGACTGCTGAAAACAAAATGTCACACGGAGCTTCTTCAACAAGAGGCGAAACATAACAAAGGAAATTTCAGCTAAATGAAAAATGGTTTGACCGAGAAAGCTTTAATAAAAAGGCAACAGCTGTGATGAGTGTCAAACCAGAAAAGAAAGAAAAGAACCCCCTGCAGATCAGATAATGAGAGAAAGCAAAGATTGTAGGAGGTAATTATGACAATATAAAAGATAAGTGAGCCGTGAAAGCATTCGCATTTAGCAGAGACGTAATTCAAAGCTTCAACCAAACTGCTTGGATTGTTGAAAAGGCAAACTCGTGCTGCAAAAATTATTTAAATTTCAGTATTAAAGCAGAGATTCAAAGACATTAGTTGGAGAGTCTTTATCCACAGCAAGACAAACAACTGACTAAGCTTTTCTCAATGAGCCGCTGGAGGAAATTAACTGAGCTAATAATGGAGATCATTGACTCGACCGCCTAATCAGCCTCTCCAACACGGATTGAAGCATTTATAAGCGCTGTGGCCTGGACGCTATCGGCAGCAGAGACACTGAAACAGCTGCTGCGAGCTGACAGGAGTAACATCACACTGGTCAATATGCTGATAAGAGGAGTGAAGCTGCTCTCCTGACACCCGCAGTAAAGACATTATAGCACCTGGTGTATATATTACATCAGGCGAGATGTTGCATGATGTAATTTTCAGACACATGAATTCTTCAGTAGCCTGCAGGGCTCAAGATGGCGTCAGATATCTTGTCCTCTGGGACGTTATAACTATCGCTTAGCAACCTGCCAACCGGAGCGAGGACAGCTCAGCAAGAAGCCACGGAAAAATATGAAGCTTTAAAAAAATACAAAAAGATGCAGATAACTCTGTAACAAAGGGCGACGTCATGTGTAGTCAACCGTGAATCAACAAATCCGTGGTGAAATCAGGGGAGAGCTGGTTAGCTGTTAGTGCTGCGGCATCTTCAACGAAGCTAAAGAATAATGAACCTGACAAACGAGATGAAAAGAGTGTCTGTTCACATGAAACAACAAATCTGCATTAATATCAGCAGGAGGAGAACTGTCTGTTTCGTCGACAGAGCCAAGCTGAAAGTTATTGATGGTGCATATTTATGTATTTCCTGTAAAAACGGTCAGTAGCCAATCGCGTTAGCACTGAATGTGAGTTACGCCTTGTAGCTTAAAGATAATGAAGCTAAACACACAGCAGAATTTCTGTTAAGGTCGAGCTGAAACAGACAGCAGGGTGATTCTATCTGACTGGATCACCAGGAGCTCCCTGTGGCCAAACACGAGCAGGACCTAACAGCAAACAAGACCAATGGTTGCCAATTCAAAAAATTTAGCTTCTGACAAGCCAAGCCGATCGTTAGTCAGCTAATAGGAGTGCTAACGTTAGCTGCATGGTTAAACCAACGAGTGGTAACCAGCAGCTAACCTCTGTTGTTTGTGTCGGAGTTTGTGTTTGGACCCAACACTGTTCTCTTCATGCATTTACACAATTCTCTTTCAGTCCTTATGTCACAAGAAGAACTAACAAAGTGTCTTGATACTCATCTTAGCCTGCATGAGTCCTTATCACTTTCTCGGCTCTGTTGTTGGCATGAATATCATGTGCTTGGATTATCAAGCTTGTTTTATTTTTGCACGATACGCTCAATCTTTTGCTCATTAGGCCACATGTGAAACCAGATGTCTCTTTTCTAAATGACCCCAAACTGTTTCTTTGACTGTGCACTTCAGGATTTATTGATCCAGCTGCTGTTGGGTTGTTTGAATAAAGAACTAACTCTTCACAAAAAATCCGGACACCATCATTCTGTTATGAGTCTGAAGTGAAGTCCTCTCATCTCTGTGGCGTTTGAAAAGCCAATTTGATTCCATTTGATAATAAATGAACAAAAATCTTTTTGCTGTAACGCGACTTTGCCCTCTGAGCTCCACCTGATTCATCATTTATGAAGCTGAGCGGGTCGGAGACGACCCTGCAGTCATCTGCATCACTTCAGTTCACTGCAGGGGACGGAGAAATAAAACGTCTGTTATATGCAGACGACCTTGTACAAGGACTGCCGGAGAAACCTGTCCTCGACTTTCCCGCAGGGCCTGAAGATTATCAATAAATACTGAGGACACCGGAGTCGCAATGATTCAAAGATTCAGGTGTCAGAGAAGAAGCTTGTATTTCATTTTTACACTCGAGAGTTTCTCTTACAGACAAGATGCTGACTCACAAAAGAACACAGAGCTTTCAAACTTCATAATATCAATAACGTTATAAACTTAAACGTGCCCTGTCATACAGAGCTGCAGGGACGACTTATTCTTGTCCGCTGACCTGAAAGTTATCGCCGCGGTTCCCTGAACAAAAAGCCTCTGAGATTTTTTTCTTTGTCAGTGAATCACTATTCTGAAAACAACATGGCCGATGTAGCGTACCAGCGTCAAGGTCCGACCTTCTTCTGTTCAGGAAAACATCATGGTTTGAGTTAAAATAACTACTTACGTAACTTAAGTCACATAAAATCTTATGATATGCACTTAATTCAAATAATTAAATGTTGACCTCTGGTTTCACACTAACAGCAGCGTCCTGAATTAAAGTGTATGCATTTTACCTTTCCGTCAGTGCTTTAAATCTTCTTGTGCATGCAAAAGATTTTGAAAGTTAAAAAAGTCAAAGTCAGCATCAACAGAAGCTCCTCTCTCCCACAGAGAACACTGCTCCTTAAACGCCTCGTCAGTTCAAGGGTGTATTAAAGATCGAGGAGCTAAAACAGAACCGAGCGGGGAATACAGAGCAGAACCTTAAAATGACCAGAATATGTCTCGTTTAAAGTCAAAGGAGGGTTCTGTCACATCAATGAACAGGCCTGTGGGATATAACTAAGTACATTTACTCAAGTACTGGACTTCAGCACAAAGTTGAGGTACTTATACTTTCCCTCCTCTACGATATCTGACATTAACACATGAAACGATCAAAGAAAAGTCACTTTTTTATCGGGATTTCCACGTTTTCAGCACTTTGAGCTTTGACTGCAGCTCCTTTTGTAAAATGACAGCCATGAACCCCGAGGCTCAGCTCAAAGACAGGCAGGTTAAAACAAAGTTCACACTTAAAAAAAGAAACAGGCAGACAGATGAAACAGGCCAAACTTTCCCAAAAACGGGTTCAGTCAAGCAGGAGGAAGAACAAGAAGACCGGCAGGTTAAAGCATGAGCAAACCAGATGATTGAGCGGAGAACGAGTGGACACAGGCAGGTACACGCCCGGGCTGATGAGGGAAAATGGGGAACAGGTGAGTGGGTGGGCGAGGGAGGTCAGGTGTTACTGCAGGGCAGCGGAGAGTGGCTGCGTCTGAAACAACAGGAGTTAACATGTGGGAGGAATAACAGCCGACAACTGGATGGATATGGGAGCTGAGGACGACAGCTTTAATGATGTAAAGTGAAATTTACCTTCTGACTTGTGAATTGAACATCAGTGTTTTCTAGATTTTTGTGGTTGTCCTTTGTCTTGTTTCTGTGTTCCTGGTGTCCTGTCCTGTGTGCTTTCCTTCCACACCTGCACTGCATCTCCTTCGTTAGTCCAGACCTGATCTCCACTCGTTACCCTCACCTGTGTGTCTCCACATCTCTCCACCTGCACCTCATGCTGTTGTTAGTTTAGTTTGTGTTTAAGCCCAGTGCTGAGTTCAGCCTTTGTCGAGTATTCTGGTGAGTTTCCATGATCCTGCTGTTGTTTCCATGATCCTGCTGTTCTTTTCATCGTCCTGCTGTTCTTTCCATGATCCTGCTGTTCTTTTCATCGTCCTGCTGTTCTTTTCATGATCCTGCTGTTCTTTTCATGATCCTGCTGTTGTTTCCATGGTCCTGCTGTTCTTTCCATGATCCTGGTGTTCTTTCCATGGTCCTGCTGTTCTTTTCATGATCCTGCTGTTCTTTCCATGGTCCTGCTGTTCTCTCCATGGTCCTGCAGTTCTCTCCATGGTTCTGCTGTTCTTTTCATGGTCCTGCTGTTCTTTTCATGGTCCTGCTGTTCTATTCATGGTCCTGCTGTTCTTTTCATGGTCCTGCTGTTCTTTTCATGGTCCTGCTGTTGTTTCCATGGTCCTGCTGTTCTTTCCATGATCCTGCTGTTCTTTCCATGGTCCTGCAGTTCTCTCCATGGTCCTGCTGTTCTTTTCATGGTCCTGCTGTTCTTTTCATGGTCCTGCTGTTCTATTCATGGTCCTGCTGTTCTTTTCATGGTCCTGCTGTTCTTTTCATGGTCCTACTGTTCTATCCATGGTCCTGCTGTTCTTTCCATGGTCCTGCTGTTCTTTTCATGGTCCTACTGTTCTTTCCATGGTCCTGCTGTTCTTTCCATGATCCTGCTGTTCTTTCCATGGTCCTACTGTTCTATTCATGGTCCTGCTGTTCTTTCCATGATCCTGCTGTTCTTTTCATGGTCCTACTGTTCTATCCATGGTCCTGCTGTTCTTTCAATGATCCTGCTGTTCTTTCCATGGTCCTGCTGTTCTTTCCATGGTCCTGCTGTTCTTTCAATGGTCCTGCTGTTCTTTCAATGGTCCTGCTGTTCTTTCAATGATCCTGCTGTTCTATCCATGGTCCTGCTGTTCTTTTCATGATCCTGCTGTTCTTTTTATCGTCCCGCTGTTCTTTTCATGATCCTGCTGTTCTTTTTATCGTCCCGCTGTTCTTTTCATCGTCCTGCTGTTCTTTCCATGGTCCTGCTTTTCTTTCAATGATCCTGCTGTTCTTTACATGGTCCTGCTGTTCTTTCCCTGTTCTTGCTGTTCTTTCCATTGTCCTGCTGTTCTTTTCATCATCCTGCTGTTCTATCCATGATCCTGCTGTTTCATCCATGATCCTGCTGTTCTTTTCACGGTACTGCTGTTCTTTCCATGATCCTGCTGTTCTTTTCATCATCTTGCTGTTCTATCCATGATCCTGCTGTTCTTTCCATGATCCTGCTGTTCTTTCCATGATCCTGCTCTTTTATCCATGATCCTGCTGTTTTATCTATGATCCTGCTCTTTTATCCATGATCCTGCTCTTTTATCCATGATCCTGCTGTTCTATCCATGATCCTGCTGTTTTATCCATGATCCTGCTGTTCTATCCATGATCCTGCTGTTCTTTTCATCATCCTGCTGTTCTATCCATGATCCTGCTGTTTCATCCATGATCCTGCTGTTCTTTTCACGGTACTGCTGTTCTTTCCATGATCCTGCTGTTCTTTTCATCATCTTGCTGTTCTATCCATGATCCTGCTGTTTCATCCATGATCCTGCTGTTCTTTTCACGGTACTGCTGTTCTTTCCATGATCCTGCTGTTCTTTCCCTGTTCTTGCTGTTCTTTCCATGATCCTGCTGTTCTTTTCATCATCTTGCTGTTCTATCCATGATCCTGCTGTTCTTTCCATGATCCTGCTGTTCTTTTCATCATCTTGCTGTTCTATCCATGATCCTGCTGTTCTTTCCATGATCCTGCTGTTCTTTCCATGATCCTGCTCTTTTATCCATGATCCTGCTGTTCTTTCCATGGTCCTGCTGTTTTATCCATCGTCCTGCTGTTCTATCCATGATCCTGCTGTTCTTTCCATGATCCTGCTGTTCTTTCCATGATCCTGCTGTTCTATCCATGATCCTGCTGTTCTTTTCATCATCCTGCTATTCTATCCATGATTCTGCTGTTTTATCCATCGTCCTGCTGTTCTTTTCATTATGCTGCTGTTGTGGTTCCCCGTTCCTGGTGTTTTTTCCTGAAATAAACATCATCTATTGAGATTCCTGCCTTTGTTGGGTCCATCTTATCTGCTCAGTGCAATATAAACATGTTTTTTACAGGACTTGGTTTCAGTCTGAAATGAAACCAGAGAAATAATATAAATATAGTCAGACTGCCCTGGTCTGTGTGTCTATAAACCGTGCGTGATTACATGTGTGAATGTTTCACTGTGTGTACAAACATACATTTATGGATGTTATTCCTCTCTTTCCTTTGACCTCATCGTGTTATTGACTGTTGAATATTAATGTGTCCGTTAGTTAAACAGTATTTGGGTTGTGCATGTTCTCATTTTTGTATGTTGTGTCGAATACTCACCCATGCAAATCGACTGCATTTGAATATGAATGAGAGAGAGAGAGTAAGAGAGAGTAAGAGAGAGAGAGAGACAGACAGAGAGAGAGAGAGAGAGGTGTGACGGACAGACAGACAGGAAGTGTTTGGCTGTGATTTCCCTG
Source organism: Sparus aurata (assembly GCF_900880675.1). Lineage (NCBI taxonomy): Eukaryota > Metazoa > Chordata > Actinopteri > Spariformes > Sparidae > Sparus > Sparus aurata. Next base: position 23,154,083 of record NC_044200.1, on the reverse strand, counting down.
CAGGCTGTTTTTACATTTAACTGTGTTCAACCCACAACATTCACATGACATAAATTATTCATTACATCCCCAAACTGTGTGTGAGTATGAACATGTGGGTGAGTCTGTGTTTGTGTGTCCATGTGTGTGTGTTTGGATTCACTGGAAGCTAATAAGTCATTTATAGGGCTGCTGACTGTCAGCGTTCAATTCATTCTTATTCAATGTTGTAAAACCAGCATAGAGATCAACATCTTCACGTTAAACCTTATTCACAGAGGTTGTGAAGCATGTGAGTGTGTCTTTCTGTGTTTTTGTGTGTTTCTGCCGGACACGAGATGTTAGTTTTGTTTTTTATGAGCCGCTAAATGCTTCAGGAAAAACAGTATTTAGTCAAGTTGATGGTGTCATTGTGTTTTTGTTTCATAGCGATTATAATATCAAATACAGTTTGATAAAAGTGACTGACTCATAATAATGTTTGGAACAAAGACGACAGACTCAGTAAATACAAAGAAAACAAGTCACGAGGTCTTAATTATTATTATTATTATGAATCTTGACAGACAGACTGAGGTTCAGATCAACAGACGGTTTGTTCAACCAACATGTCAGCAGATAAATGTTAAATGTAAAATCTGCTGTTTTAAACACTTTCAAAGAAAACAAGAGAATATTTATACAGTTAGATCGGCAAAATGTCACTGAGATAAACATGAAATGACCACAAAGACACACTAACAAAGACTTAAACAACCCCAAACAGACCCAACATGCTCTAAAATCAATGCAAAATGATGATGCAGATGCATGAAATGACCAGAGACTCCCAAAAAGACCAACAATCTATGCAATATGACAATAAAGATACATAAACTGACCGCAAAGACACACTAAAGGACATAAAGTGTATGAAAAATGACAACAGACACTCAAAATGACCTCCAAGCAACAAAAAAATAACTGCAAAAAGATGTTACGGATACATTAACTGACCCCAAAGAGATGTGAAACAACGACAGACAACAAAAGCCTGAAAAAAGACACAAATTGACCTAAACGAGATGCAAAGTGTTGACAAAGATATCTAAAATATTATTAAAGACATGCAAAACATCCAAAACAGACCCAACATGACCATAATGTACATGAAAGAAAGGATGACAAAGATCCAAAAAGAAAGATGCAAAACAACCACAAGGAGCGTTCACAACCATCGCTGTCAGTGTTTGTTGGATATCGGGGGTTCTTCTGTGTCATAGCGTGTCCTCGGGGTCGAACATCAGAGGTGTATGAAGTGTGAAAGCAGAAAAAACGAGTGAAAACATTTTAATTTGTGCTTCTCAGGCTCTGAGTGTATCAAAGAAAACAGGAGACCCGACTGTGACCCTGAACGCTGCCTGACAGGAACCATCAGTCTTCAGTGAACTTGACTTTATTGCCGACCTGAAAATCTCTGCAGCTTATCTTTTAAACGATATGTGTCTTTCTCTGGTAACAAGGCAGGTTAACAACCGCGGGGCCAAATTAAATAACTTGTGATTTACTCCTGCTGGAACTTGTAAAAGTCTGAAAGAGGAGGTGAATCTTGTGAAGATGTTCCAGCAGAGTTTTATTTGAACAAACTCGAAGAAGCTACGATCTCGGCGAACGTCTGCTCGGATATAAAACGCACCCGCTGCTGCAGAGCGACGACAAACAAGAGTGCAAGTTTATAGAAACACAAACATGAACCACAGACGCTTTAATGTTTCACCAAAAGCTCCTGGTTATATTTATCAAGAGAAGTGTTTCCTGTATCGCGGCTTCCTCTGCACAGTGTTCAGGATTCAGCCTCCATCTCGTTGGCTCTTATCTGTGCACAGAGTGTCTCTTTAAAGGGACAGTCCCACACACTCGGAGTGACTCTGGTAGTTTTCCTCTCCAGTAAAAATTAATGAAAAGTGGACGCCCACACTGAACCACCCCGACTAAACGATCAGTCATCACATTAATTCAGCCACCAGCGCAGAAAATCTTTCAGCTCCAGTCTGTGTGGGAGCAATCTGCTGAAATAAGAGCGAGTCCTCATTAAAACTTTACAGAGGGGAGCCGTGGAGGCTGCAGGAATTAGAAACTTGTTCTGTGAATTCTCATTACTGATCACTAATTGACACATTTATTTAAAAAAAAAGTTAACAAAGTGGTTTTCTAAAAGCGGCGTTGACAAAGCTTTGACAATCTTGACTTTTTAGTTTTATGTGTTAGCAAACAGTTGCACATCTGACGCTGTTTCTCAACGCGACTTCATATTCTGTTTCAGAAGCAGAGCGCCATAGCTGCGTCGAAAATCCATTAAAATAGTTAATAGCATTGCTCTGGTGGCCGCGTCGCAGCTGTAACGCAACGTAGTCGTCCCAAGTGGAATCTGCCGGTGAGTCCGACAATAACTTTTTTTTTTTGCTCTGTTTTTGGTCTCCACCAGACAGTCATGATTTCCTCAGGATGAATTTTTAAGAACTTTTGTGTTGTTATAAAACCAATGCGTTACACTAAATGATCATACTAGTACTATGACACATTACTGATAATATTTCAGTCATATGTTACTACAGTTATGTCACATAACACATGGCTGTAACTCACAAGTTTGGCATCACAGCCCAGGTATCTTTTTCTTGGGATTCAGATGTGACCATATTTGGACGTCCTGATTGGATTTGACTGACAGCCGGAGGACGCGCTGTGGTAGAGACTTAAAGTGAAACTCTCGCCAAAATGCAACCTAGGCTTTTTTTGTGAATGTACCCGAGTCAAACCTTCGTGTAAAAGCATAATTACGACAAAAGAGGCACTTTTAAGATGTACCGTATTTTAACTGTCCTCCAGGTTACGTCACATTCTGAGATCGACACTTCTCCACTGGCAGGACGGCGGCGAGCGGAACAAGCTACTGCTAACGTGAGTTGTTCAAAAACCTTCTTTTTAGTAAACTCTGTGTACACAAACAATGTTCTCAATGCTCGTGTTCATGTGTAGAGACCCTGGTGATACCACCAGCAAAGTTTCATGTTGTGTCGAGACTTCTTACTGTTTTAAAAATAGAGATTTTGATGCTATCGTAAAAGTGCCCGTAGCACTCCCATTGAAAATGAGTTTGACCAGAAAACGAAAATACGGTAAATCTTAAAAGTGCCTCTTTTGTTGTAATTATGCTTTTAAATGAACATTTGACTCGGGTACATTCACAAAAAGCCTTAGTTGCAGTAAAGCTTACCGCGCTTTATTATCTGTTTTAGTCTAACAGGGAGCGTCACGCACAAACTGAGCATCATGCTGTGTTGAAGAAGAATCTGTTCAGTGACGTAATAAATTACGTGAGAAGTCGGGTCGTATTTTCATAAGCTTACATACAATAACCACAGTCTGGCTGTCGACGCTCAGTTTTGTTAATGTATGTTCAAACAGACCATTTAATTGCATCTAACTGCTCAGTGATTGTTTCTGTAACGTGTCTGTTCGTGTTAGAAAACAAAGGCCTGACGGCGTCCTGACGGTCGACTCCTCCGCAGGGAACGCCGTCTTCTGTTCTTCACGGTCAGCTGAGGGAAACATTTCCAGCGAGTGATGTCGGCGGCTCCTCCGTCTGTCAATCAGGCAGCAGTGACCTCTGACCTCATCTCCATTCCAGTTGGCTGCCTGTGGGTTTGGTGGATTTCAGGGTTGACACTCTCAGGAAGACAAATGACAGGCAGAAAAAAAAAAACAGAAACAAACTCAGAGTTTTTCTGCTGCAGTTGTCACGTTCGCCTTGTTTCCAAGGAAACTGCATTATTCTCCGTCAGAAGCATCCTGATGCTGTTTTCTGTTGTTAGATTGATTCGTGCTTCATACAGGGAAGATTACCTTCCACGTTCTGACCACAGTCGGATGCTTTTTTTCTGAACAGGTGTAGAGATAATAATGTAAAAGAAACATGGCGGTTTCAGAAGTTGATGTCAGTGATCTCAAACTTCGTGTCCTCGTCTGTCAATGAAAAACCTCGGAGCAGTTCAGAAGTGAGGACGCCGCCGTCACACTTCAACAACGCGTGAAGAACATCTCGACCTGTAAAATCTGCTCTTCTCAGTAACACTTGTCTGCTCTTTAAAAGCCTTAAAGGATCTGAAGACTCGCGGCCGCTTCGAGCCAGAAAAGTGTGTTTCTGCGTGTCTGTTTTTGTGCCGCGGCTGCAGTTTTCTTGTTTTCATGGAAGCGCTCAGAGAGATGACCACAGCTGTCACACTGCTGCGACTGTAATCCTGCATATGTGTGTGTGTGTGTGTGTGTGTGTGTGTGTGTGTGTGAATTTGCATGTGCTCCAGTGGGTTCAGGAAGGCGTAACTTCATCTCGCCACCGACACTGAAACCTTTTTAAGCTGTCAGGACCGACGTCGGGTCTTTACAGCGGCGGCTAAAAGGTGTGTGTGTGTTTACTGAGCCTATTCTCTGTGACAGTACAACAGCACTGTAAATGGAGTTTAAATTTAAAAAGACCTCTGTGACCTCAAAACTTTATATCTGGCACACACACACACACACACACACACACAGCGTCTCTCTGCAGGGTGACAGCTGTGGTCGTGACCTCGGACGCACTGAGCTGTTTCCCCAAAACAACTAGAAACTGCTGCAGAGACATGCAAAAAAAAGAAGAAAAGAAAAAGAATCACTTACTTTCTTTTAAAGGACCAGAGCTGAACCTTATTTAAAGGAACAGTTCACAGAAAAATGTAAGTTTTTGTAGTCCACAAAACATTTCCGGAGCTTCACAGTAAATCAGCATTGCAGCATTCTGCTAAACTACTGAAGTAGCTGGAAAAACTTGATTTAAAACAGACAAACAACCAAATAAAAACAGTCAACAGCTCATCCAAGTCTCCGGAAACCCTGAGATCCGCGCTAATGCTTTAGGCTTCGCAGCAACAGAGAAGATTTTGTCTCAAAGTGTTTAACAAAGTCCACGACAACATCCAGAACATCTTTACAGAGACCTGTCTCCACCTCAACATCTCCTCAACACAGTTGATGGGTGCACCATGTTCAGGCCGGCGGAGCCCAGAACTACACCTGGATGATGAGAATGGACTCTGTGTTCACGTGATTGATGCTTGGTGCTGACACACAGTCACAGCTGATGGACAGAGTTTCCCTGATGTGAAGAGGTCACTAATTATATTATCATCAGCACTAGAGCTGTGCGATGTTACGATATATATCGTAGTGCGATATAAAATGTCTACCGTAGGATATAACCCTCTGTTGTTTATATCCTAATTTTAACGTGTAGGCTTCTTGATTAGCGCTGTTGCTACACTAACATTAACATACGCTAAGGTTGTAATTTAATATGCCGTCTAAAGCACAACTCAGCGTTGGAATGACAGTTGGATATCGACATTTTGAGTTCAAAACAAGTTTATTGTATGAAAGCAAATGTAACTGCAGCAACACTACGGCTTTGTGGTAGCAATTTAAGGGACCCGCAAGGACTCGTTTCCAGCACCGGTCGCTCGGGAGTAAACAGAGGCAACGCAGCATGGTGGAGACGGAGGAGAGCGTAATGGAAGCAAAATAACATTACTAGTAACTAGGGCTGTCAAACGATTCATTTTTTAAATCGCGATTAATCGCATTTTGTCCATAGTTAACTCGCGATTAATCGCAAATTAATCATAATTTTTTTGGCACATTTCTTTCTGTTCTAAATGTAGCTTAATGTATTTTTTTTCATGTTCTTAATACTTTTAACAACATAAGAAAGGGCAAATATGCTCGCTTTATGAAAATGTTTATTCAACGCTTCAAATCATGCAGGAAAATAAAAGGCTCAAAAAATATCCCCTCACCCTAAATGGGATCAAAACATGGTGATGTCAGCTTTTGGCGAGGGGCGGGGGGCTCTCTGCATCTGCCGTGTGTTTGGCTTGCAAATGATATCTGAGACTTGACGTACTTCAGTGGTAACTCATTTCATGTCGACAGTACGTGCAGATAACTTTTGTCCGATCGACTGAACCATCTGGCCGTGTTTTGAAAGTGAATTTGCCGTTCATAAGTCCTTTCTCCATTTACTTTCGCTTTCGCTTTTCAGTCCACCGTGTTTTTCCCGAACCACCAACCCTGCTTCTTCTTCTTCTGATTCCGTTTCTTATTCTTCTGCCACCATCTGGAACTACAGATGCCATCGACGGCCATAAATCAAACAATGCGCGTTTCTTTTTTTTTTAATACCGAGCATTAATCGCGTGTTAACGAGTTATTAACTTTGACAGCCCTACTAGTAACGTTACATCAGATGGGGATACAGAAGCAGAACCCCAAAAAGATTTGTGCCGAAAAGGGGGAACCGGAATTCCATCGTTTGGCTTCGGTTTGGGTTTAAAAAGTCAGACGTAATCTGCAAAACATGTCGCCAACAAGTTGTTACTAGCGACTCGAACACATCTAATCTTTTCTACCACTTAAAGACACGCCGGGATATTTATCGTTATCGGGATATAAAATTAGGTCCATATCGCACAGCACTAGTCAGCACCTTGTTGCTGCTGTTTACTAAATCAAACTCAAAATAAGCACCACATGTTATAGTATTAATGAATATAATACATAAATGTATTTGTGTTCTGTTTCAATCCTTTCGTTCTGCTGCTCTGTGTTGTAAAACGACCAGATAAATCACCTGAAGCCTTCGTGGTTTCAGACGTCTCATGGTCGGAGCTGCTACCTCGTGATGGTGCAGAGCTTCGTCTGTTGTCTTGTCGATGTGCATTGTCGGGCCAATGAAATCAGGTGGTCATATGGGAGGTTGTTACTTCTGTATCTGTGATGTGTCTGTCAGCCTTTTTTCCTTCCATAGTGGAATATTTGTGGGCATTTCATATCGTGCATGCAGACACTCAAACATGGCACTGAATAAATGCAGTGCGATATACAGCCTGAGGGAGTTTCTCTTCACACACTTATTAGAGAGTCCATGTTGGTTTTCTGTTTTCTTGTTAATGTACGTTCATGAATTTTGAGTGTGACCCCTCTCACATGGTGTTGGAGGCAGTTCAGTCCTGGCAGCCTCAGCTGGTAATTGATTTGGGAGGGTCATTAGCTGATTAAGCTCACCTGGACTCTTGATCTATAAAAGCTTGAGTTCACTCTTACAGCTGCTATTCACACTCCATTATTGCCTTTGTGTTTGCTTTGTCTTCAGTTCTGATTAATTGCGTTTTCAAGATATTCATATTGAGGAATTCTGCAATAAAATGTCTAAAACGAGCAGATCTTTGTTCTGACATTATCCCAAATGTTTCCTGAAGGTGATGGCGAGCTTCATCTTCATTTTGGCGTCTGTCAATAGAAAAGAAGTTGGTGAATGAGACTAAACTTAACATGAATGAAACTTCAAAACATTTCCTCATCTGTGCACATCGCTTTCGTCACTTTAGTCACCTCAGATGGGGTTTAATTAGCAATCGTGATTGTTCAATGGTGTGTTCACCACCAGCAAAGACGGTCAACGTTAAAGAACATAATATTTTAATCCCCAAAGTTACAAAGTAATCTCCGATCTCTCCCCAGAGGAAAATGTTACTGCTCAAAGCTTGCTCCTTTATGGCTATGGAGCCGTAAAGGAGCTCAATGAGAGTTCTCATTTCAGTCTCGTTGTTGTCTTTTTTGGTCTCAAACATTTCTCATTTGTTTCTCCTAAAATTCCTTGGGAGCAATAGGTGAGACTTGAGACTTTACCGCTTCAACCTTGCTCCTTTCCAGCACTGGGGAGACATTCTGAAACTTCATTGAGAGCTTGATGAGATCTCCTTTGAAACTTACAGGGAGCCCAAGTTGAGATTTTCTGCACCTGTTTCTCAGGAGAAACAGTTGAGAAACAGGAGAAATCAGCCACAGCCTCACTTTGGTCTCACATAGATCTCATAGTTGTCTAGGAGAAATTAATGAGACACTACTGAGATCTCTTTTCCAATTTTCGTTTCCTCTGGGTCCTCCTGTTGGTAAACGGCTCCGATCAGAACAGAATCTGATGTGACTCCAGGTGTTTATTCCTCCAGAAGGTCTGGATCTCTACTTGACTTTAAAGGTGAAGTTGAAACATTGTCACTCTCACATTTGTTGAGTTTTGGCACAAAAATGTTCTTTATATTATATTTATTTTTCTATTATCTTTGCAATTGTATATATGATTGAAAGTGTTGCATGCTGTCAGCACAAACAAACCGAAGTGCACAACTTTACCTTTTGTTTCTTAACACTTGTCTTAACACGATCATGTAATCTCATGTAGTGTAGCTCATTAGTTGAGTCAATGTTCCTCAACCTTTTTGTCAAATTCAGTCGGGGCTTCTTAATATTTGTGCTGGTTGATGGAGGTGATATTAGATGCAACACACAAAATCAGACAGCATTTGTATTTTAGTAGCTACACCAGGTTTACGTGTAAGTGCTTTCCTCTCAAACAAATAGCGTGATCAAAGCTACGTGTTCGTTTTCTGTCAGCTCTTCTTTCCAGAGATCAGCGCGTCCTTGAAATAAGATGAACTCTAACATGGAAAAACAATTAAAACAGTCAGACTGATTTGAAAAGTCAAGGGCCACCTGACAAAAAAACAAGAGCACTCAGAGTCCTGAGTGCTTCATCCTGACACCTACATGAGTCGTGTGGGAGGCGGCCATCAAATATTCAAGTTTTTTTTTTTTTCGAGCGCCTGAATTGTTCTTTCTTTTCAGAGGTCGAAGAGGAGAGTGTTGTTTTGTGGTACAACACTGGTTTTGTCGTTTGCAACAAAACTGTTAAGTAAAGATATTAAAGTCATAACTGAACTCGACACATGAGAACTCGTCCGGGTTAAACAGCTGAACATCTGTCTCGATGATCTCTGAGAAAATCAGCTCTTTTGAAAACACTCTTTTTAAAGTATTTGCAGAAAATGCTTCAAAACACTGAACAGAAATAAATTCCACTTCATGTTTCCTTTAAGGAAATTGTCTAATATGGGATTTGTCTAAAATAGCTTATTGCTTATAGCTTAATTTACACTATAAGTCCAAAAAATGGTACAATATGTCCAGACATTTTGTTTAAAACATTAAAAAAATTAACTTTAAGAAACAACCATGTTGATGTCTTCTGAAGTTAGCATGCTAACCAGCTAGCCACGGCCGTCAGTTCACTACTTGAATTAAATAAACTCACAAAATGTAAATAAAGGTGACATTGAGCCTGTTGTCTGCTGTGACTCCACCATCATCTGAGCGCTACTTAGCTACAGAGCTAATAACTAAGCTACTTGCTAACAGCAGGTAGTCGCTACAGCCAAAGATAAAGTATAAAGAGCAGCAGTTAGCAGTTAGTTTTGGAGCTACCTCAAATTTCTGGCCATTTCTTAGAAAAACATCTTTTAATTTCTCTTTTAAAAAAGAGAACAACGACATCCGGAGCATGATTCTGTCTTTATCGTGGTCCAGACACTCGAAGCACTTTAAAGTTGGGTGATATTGTTGTCTAATTAAATATGGAGAAAGAAAACAGAACTTTTTCAATATTTAAACAGCAACTTATTTCAGCTTGAGCACACCTGCTTTTTAAAAAATGTAAGAAATGCTTCTGAACCCTGGTGCACACCACCGTCCAACCCGCAGCTTTATTCTAATGCCTTCATGTAACATCTGAAGAATTCAAAGAAACTTTTGTTTGATGTCTTTGTCCTCAACAGTACGGTAAGTGTTTTTCTTTTACCAGCTAAATCACAAGAGCTTTAGACACTTCACATGAGGTGAATGTCATGACGCGATGAGAAAACACCACGCAGGGTTATTAAGTTTTATCCAGGCCACACGCAGCTGGGTGAATTTCAACCTCACCTCAGACCGCAGCTACCTGAAGCTTCTCACCTATCACACCTGTCCATCTGTCTCCCATGAGCAGCAGTGTCTTAATCCATCTCACCACATCTGTATGAACCCAAAGACATTCCTCTGTGATCTGAGCCCAAAAAAATGGTTTAAAAGAACGCAGAAATAACAAAATCATAACGCCGCCTTGTAAGAAGCCTGAATTGATGCTTCGTCAGGTCAAGACGAGCGAACAACTCTTAAAATGCTTGTTTCCTGAATGAAGTTTGGATCCATCATGTGGTGCTGAGACGGTTTTCCATGACTTACCGATTAGTTTGACTTCCTCGCTCACTTTCCTCAGCAGCAGATTCTTTTTTTTGTCCTGTCTCACAAACTGATTAGTGATTATTATTCTGTCCTCCATTGTTTTTTATGAATTTCTGGACACCAGCGACATGAATGAAAACATTGTTTTAGTTCAATATTTTTAACTCACGCGAAACGAAGCAAATGTTGCACGTTTCTACAGAGTAGTGACAAAGTTCATTGCATTTAAATTCAGATGATAATCCGACGTACGAATCTCTTCTTCTTCTGTCGATTCTTTTTCTCTCTCTCTCTCTCTCTCTGAAGCTCTCGTTGAGATAAACTTGTGACAGCAGAAGAGAAGAAGTCAAAACTGTCAGCACTCCTTCTGTGTGTCTGTGTGTGTGTGTGTGTGTGTCAGTGTGTGTGTGCTGTGTGTGTGTGTGTGTGTGTGTGTGTGTGTGTGTGTGTGTGTGTGTGTGCAGACAGCATGGTTCTGCTTCAAAGCCCATTCTGAGTCAATGGGTGTGTCATGGCGGATTTTTGTCAGCCCCCTGTGGTGATACGAGACTCTCTCAGTGTGTATCACAGTGTTTCCTCTCTGTGTGCTGTGTGTGTGCTGTGTGTGTGTGTGTGTGTGAGTGTGTGTGTGTGTGTGTGTGTGTGTGTGAGTGAGTGTGTGAGAGTGTGTGTGTGGTAGCTGACTCAGTTCCTCGGGGTAGATCCCTGAAGCTCAGCTGTCAAACTCTGTTTTTCTTTTCCAGTCTTTTTTATTCTTCCACTCTCTGTCTTACTGTACGTCTCTTTCTTCTTCTTCTTCTTCTTCCTCTTCTTCTTCTTCTTCTCTCCTTCCTGTCGTAGTGAATCCCTCCTGCAGTTTAGAGGACGATGTCATCCTCAACTTTTCAGACTTGTGCTCCAACACCGACCGCTGAAAGGTTCAAGGTTCAGGTACATTTTTTACCTCAGCTGAGGAGTTCCTGTTTCTGTTTGTGTCCCTTTTTCTTTATGTGTTTGTGCAAATAAAAAAGTTAAAAACAAGTGCTGAGGTGGAAAAACTCCCTGTTCAAAGAGTGAACACACATAAAACTACATAAACATCATCATTTCCAAGACGAGGGCTTTAAAATCTGACATGAACTTTATGGAATATGATTTTTAATCTCATTAGCTACATGATACAGCAGTGACCTGTAGACAGGAGAGAGGAGGAAGAAAGAGTCGGCTTCCTGTCAATGTGATCACACAGTGGCTGTGTGTCAGTTCAGGGTCTGCATCCTCTGAAGGACTCGGCCTTTGTGGTGTTTGAAGGCGAGTCCTTCAGAGAGACCTTGTTAACCTCGTCAGCCGTTGTTAAATGGGACGGTCTAGCCTTTGGAGCATTTCCTGGTTGCGTCACCAGATGTTTTACCCTTACGTCACGATTTCTGTCGCCCAGGCCCGCGAAAGTGATGATCTACGTCACGCGATGTCGCCATTTTCTCTCTTTCTTTCTACTTTTTCGGGCGCACAAAGAATCTTGGGATATGTGAGTCCACAGAGGATCGTAGCGGTGCGTCCTCCAAAAACAGGGAGAAGAAGAAGGAGCCTTCAGATTGGGACAGCCATCGCGCGGCGTTGTGACATAATCGGCCTTCAAATGCTCCTCTGAAGGATGCAGACTCTGAATTGAGACACAGCAATTGGCTGTTGGAGGCTGTAGGGCGGGCATAGAAGCTCAAATGAGCTGTCAATCAAACAGCTGCCATCTCAGGATCTCAGGTGTAGAGGGACGATGGTGTCTGCTGTGAAGTGAAGATAAGAGCATGAAAAAGAATCTGTAATCAGTTTTTTTGCCATGTTGTCACCATTTAGTCATGAAATACTGTTTTAGACTAAATCTGTCAGTGAAATGGATCCAGAGAACATTTGGGACCGACTCCAAACACACTGAAACAAAAGACGATACTGATCTCTAAATAACGACGTGTATTCAAACGAGACTCTGCTGGTGGTGCAGCCGTTAATACTAAATCAGACTTGTTAAATAAAGTTTGTAGAATTTCTGGATCGTGCAGAAGAAAGATGAATCTGCTCCGTGGCATTTTCACACAGTGTTTGAATAATATATTTGACTTTAATTAAAGAGACTTGATGAAAAGCTTGAGAGGAACATTTAAACTGTAAAAGGTAAAGAGGATAAAAATACTGCAGACGGTGAGACGTTTGTTTCATCAGACTCACAGTTTAAAGATTAAAAAACGTGAAAGAGTTTCTTAAAATGTGACGCGACACCGAAAGGGCAAAAAAGAAGAAATGAGACGCTCATACTGTTTTTATTCAACAGCTCAGACGTACAGCTGGATATTCAAACATCTGCAGTGTCTCCGCTTCAACCTGACACGAGGAAATAACCAGCAAAATCTGAATAATAAAAATAAATGATGGATTGGAAATATTTTAAATATCAGAGGATCGTATATCTTTGTATTATTTCCTGGATCTTGAAGTCTTTTCCACGATCAGTACACGTTCATGTTGTGTTTGGCGGATCAGTCTTTGACAAATCAAAGCAGATGAATCACTTCCTGCTGAGTTTCCTGAATATCTGCTGGTATTCAGGAAGTTGTCGAGTGAGTTCTGATATAAAAACAGTCAGTCACAGTTTGTCAGTGAGCGGATCTTCTGTCTGCAGACGAAGTGTTTGATCGGTGATTATCAGTCGTCCATCACATCAGAACAGGACAGAACCACCAGGAGTTTTGTGTTATTAATGCGTCTTTTGTGATTTTTCATTTTGCTTGTGGTGGAAAAACCTAAAAGCTTTCTGTCCCAGTTCAGTTCAGACTTTGGGAACAACAACAGAAGAGAATGAAGACGGTGATTTAGAAAAGTAAACAGGCAGTTCGCCAAGAATACCGCCGTAAATCTCTGTGTATGATTAAAGTCAGCAGGTTGTAAAACACGGACGACGCTGCAGCTCAGCAGAAAACTATAAGAAAAGACAGATTCACAGAGAGGAGGCGATCAGTCCGACCAGAACTCGAGCTGTCAGGTCTCGGTGGTTCCGATCAGGTCCAGTCGAGCTGCTGTTCGACCCGTTTGTTCAGGTCCGATACTCTGCATGAACCTGAAGCTGTGAGACGTTTTAATAAAGTCGATATAAAAACCTCACACTTGTAAAAGATTCTCGTGAACTCATTCCTGCTCAGTGTTTTCTGTGTCTTCTGCAGTTTAGTTCAATTTGTGGCTGTAAAAACTTTAATAAACTTCATTATTATTGAGCATCAGCAGCAGAACTTTACGTGTATAAAAACTGCATGTGAAATAATAAAATGTAAACTTGATTCTTCTCTTTGTGCGTCCCAGTTTTTTTTATTTCCTCAGTTGTCCTGCAGTTTATTATCCAGCAGGACAGAAACAGACGTTCAGGTTTTTTTTTATTGGCACATAAAACGCAGATTGATGCCGTCGTATTAAAGCTGCATGTGAGATTATATGAACTAAAGTTATTTATTATCCGCTCGGTGCATTATTCAGGAGAAACGGAGGGAGCAGGACGAGCGCTCGTAAAACAACAAAATAAAAGTCTCAGTGTAAGAAATGAAAAATAATAAAAATATTATTAAAGCGATCGAGTCTCGCAGAGCCGTTAATACATAAGTGGAGCAGAGTGTCGACTTCTGTGTTACCTGACATCAGCGGCTCATAAAAAACATCCTCTGGAGGCTTTTCATTGGCTGTTGGCATGGAAACCATATCAGCCAATCCAACGGAAGTTTTCAGGGAGTCTCAACCTGTTAAAGACAAACTGTACAACAGGGTTCACATGTAAAAATATTAATTTAACAAAAGCTCCACTTTGAAATAATCCACATGTGAAGGCTCAATTACTTCGATTAGATTTTGGATTGTTGGTGAAAATAATCTGAAGGTTCTGATGCTTCCAGGTTCTGTTCATCCAGATAATCTCCACAGATGAACAACAATAAATCCCTGAATTAAATGTGTAGCAGTAAGAAGCTAATGTTAGGCTACAGACAGACGACGTCATGAGCCCCTTTTAGATAGAAAGTCTTTCTAAAACGGAGGCGTAATATTCCTTCTTTTCCAAAAACATGTGACGTGACGTGAAGCAGGAAGTTGGGCGTGAACAGTGAAGCAGGTTGAATTTGTCTTCAAAATAAGAGCTTTACATTGCACCCCATTGGAGTTTAGAACTGGGTTCTTAGCGGGGGGCTTTTAATTTGAAAGTAGCGACCGTTAGCAACTTGCCGTTACAACAACAAGCAGACAGCGAAGACAGCTACAGAGACCGAGGAGACGCTAGCATCTCCTGGATCTCAGCGGCTGTCCAGTTGTTCATCTTAATGTCCGCGGATGAAGTGATGGACTGACTGCTGTGATCAGCTGTTTCCTCGTTTTAAAACTCCCCGGCAGTGGGTCGCACAACAGTGCAGGTCACTGACACCTCCACCATCTCACACAGAGGCCGGCACATCGACGGCTCGGATTTACAACAATGGAGGTGGAAATAAGTGTACCCTCTGAGGCGGCAAATTGGTGGACCAAAACAGCCCCCCAATATACCGCCTTCTGTCTAAATCCACGGACCTTGCTGCAAAAACGACGGCCACATTGGCGGCTTGCTGCGCTGTATAAAAACGACTACGGTCACATGACTGAAACGTCACCACCACTGAAAGTCTTACTGCACAATTACTATGATCAATGTACAAGTTGTAAAGTCAGAGTTAGAACAGTGTGTAACTAAAGTGGCCTGTAAAGACGGACTAGTGAGTAGATGAGTCTCCGTGTTCGCTGTTAGGACGTTTAATGTCCCCGACAACCTCTGTAGTCTCATTCAGACACTCGTTAGCAACCGCTAACTGTTTTTAACACGTGAAGAGCTTCAGAATTAAACTGTGGGACGTTTAATGATGGATTTTATGTGAAAGAAAAACACGTGTGAATATATTAAAGACCTTATTTCAGGAATTTAACCAGAAACGATCAATAAAAACCATCACAGGCTTCAAGACGAGAGAACCGGAGTGAAAGAAATTCTAACTGAGTCATTCAGTTCTGCTCAGTGGTCTCAGCTGGTGCAGAGAAGCAATATGAGTTCAATAAAAGGAGTAAAAACTCAATCACTGCCTCAAAAATTCTGGCTACTCGGATAAATAATAGAAGAATGGAGAGTCTGAAAATGAACATGAGAAGAAATCAACCTTTCAAGAGACAAAAACAGAAGTCTACCTCATGTGTGTTGTGCCTGACGACCATCAACACACATGTACGTCTGGTAAACACCATCACAGGTTAGTTAATGATGCTACTGAGTGAATGAATCGTGCACCGGTTGTGTCTGTGGATCCAAAAGGAACCAGACAAGACTCTTGTTGATGTGTAACTACAGTTTTTACTTTGAAAAATGTGTCTCTACCTTAAAACAGCTACTTTTTGAATGGAGTTTGGTTTAAGCGAGTCCCCGAAGAAGACCTCCAGGAGCCAGGAGGGTTTGATCGTTAATAATTCACAAGTTTCTGATAATGAACCTTGTGAACAGCTTAAAGGATGAGGACTGATGATGCTCGACTCCACGTCAACATTTTGAACCCAGGTTGAGAGTTCTGACACCCAACAGCTGCTGGGTTAAAGTCCACGTTATGTTCCTGTTGGGTAAAGAGATCCAACTCCACAGATGTTAAGATAAAGATGCTCTCAGCGGGGGAAAGCAGTCAAACAAAGTCTTATGTTTTGATGTTTTTACTGGAGTCTGACCAGAGATAACGACTTCATCTTGGCAGAGGAAGTCACTTTATTATCGCAGACACAGAAACAGGAAGGAGCTCCGAGTCCTGGCGTCAAACCAGGACAAACAACACGACCAGAGAGGGAGGAACGCTCCGGAGTCAGCTGCTGGATAATTAAATGTCAGTTTCCTTTCTTTTTGTTTTTATCCTGCGAGCTCCTTCTGCTAATTAACTGTTGGTCAGGACACAAAGACAATTACGCACTAATTGTTTTCAGAAGTGATAAACACAAAAACAAGAGTGAGGGACGAGGAAACAATCGAAACAGGAAGAGAGACTTTCACCTCACAGTGCAGCGAGTCGACGACATTCAGCCGCACGTCTGAACACATTTCTGTCCCGGAGCCATATAGCGTGCGTCGCCATGGAAACGGACACGCCCTCATTATGGGATGTTCCACTCCAAATGGACCCAGCAGCATCCGAACACCAGGAAGTGTGTGAGTGTGTTGGAGTTTTTAGCTGCGCTGCATGAGTAAATTAAGTGTGTGTGTGTGTGTGTTTGTGTGTGTCCTCAGGCAGTGGACCAGCTCTCTCAGCTTCACTTCCTAATGAGATTTAATGCTGACTTGTCCAGCTAACACACACACACACACACACACACACACACACACACACAGCTCATTCACCACAATCTTAATAACTTCCTGTCTTTATCCCAGTTGCTCTTTTCCCGTCAGAATTTCTTCTGGCCCCCTGAAGGAGGCGCTGAAACATTTTTTATCGGCCATGATAGCATGTTAGCAGCAGGATGCTAACGACATCAGTCAGTAGAACTGATTGATGGATTGTTTTAAAATTCTTGTTTAGACACTTAAAAGTTACAAAGTAATCTCGGAGCTGTCGCTTGGTTCCGGATCAGAGCAGAATCCGATGTGACTCCGGGTGTTTATTCCTCCAGGAGGTCTGGATCTGCCCTCCACACAAAACCAACGCTGTACTGAGCGTTTATACATGCGAGTTGACTCTGATGGAGGAGTTTGAACCAATTAGAGCGGCAGCCGGCCAATCAGAAGGGACTACAACTGCCGAAGAGGGCGGTGTGTTTACTGGGGAAAACAACACATCACAATCCCTGATGTTTCTATTGTATGAGGCACAAAAACTGCAAATGTTACAACAAAAATTAAGTAATCTTGGAGCTCTCCCTCGGCTCCGGATCAGAGCAGAATCCGAAGTGACTCCAGGTGTTTATTCCTCCAGGACGTCTGGATCTGCCCTCCACACAAAGCCAGGAGGAGTTTGAACCTATTAGAACGGCAGCCGGCCAATCAGAAGGGACTACAACTCCCGAAGAGGTCAAAACAACACATCACAATCCCTGATGTTTCTATTGTATAAGGCACAAAAACTGGAGATGTTACTAAAAAATTAAGTAATCTCGGAGCTCTCCTCCTGTCGGTGAACGTCTCCGGATCAGAGCAGAATCGGATGTGATTACAGGTGATTATTCCTCCAGGACGTCTGGATCTGCACCCGACCTAATGAGGATTTCCCTCTGGATACAGGCACATTTTACTCAGATGATACCCGTAAAAAGTACATCATCTTTACCACACACTCAGCACTAGTTGTTGAATCCTGTAGTACTCACATGCAGTGCTGCACACAGCCTGACACACTGATATGAGTAATGCGGTAAGTAATCAAAGGTTGGTTCAAAAGATCCAATTTTCATGGAACAAATAGAATCAGAATGTGAGTCAGCGACCTCGGCTGATCTTTGTCGAGCTGATATTGTAATATTGTCAGTCAGAAGATAAAGCAGCAAACACACTCACACTCGCTCAGATCTCTCTCAGTGTTGGTGGTTTGATATCGATCGGCTCTCCTCTCTCGGCGTTTGATGAAGGATTTATGGCGGCGCTGAGCAGACAGGCAGGATGGAGTTATTTTAGATGAAGCTTTGTTTAACAAGGTTAGTCCCACAGGAGGGGAAGTGACTGTGAGACAGAAGGAGAGAGGTGGAGGGAGGTCGGCCGTCGGCGGGTCGGAGGTCGTCACGCAGCGACGAGCGTCTTGACTTGAAAGCAGCAGAGGAGACGAACAGAGAGCTCAGATTGTATCTCTGCTCGCTTCCATGTTGTGAGCGAAGACGGCAAACAGAACCTCATCTTAACTCCACATTTAAAACATATTCTTACATTCAGTTTTAGTTTTTGTGGAGCTAACTTTTTATTACGAAAAAAAGGTCTACATATCGGTGGCCGGATACAAAATATCACATCTTTTGTATAAATTATCATGTTTTTTTTTTTTTAGGAACTGTTTACTGGAGGTAAAAGGTTGAACTGGCTCCAGGCTGCTTCGTGCGTTTGTGAACAGAGAGGTCATCAAAACAAACTCGTCTGCTGCGTACGTTCCACTTTTTAATATCGTTTATCGTGAGCGCTGTCGGGTCACCGCGCTGTTCAGTGCGAGCAGAGTTTTGAGTCTCAGAGGAGACAAAGTTTGCTGAGACTTCACACAGAGGAGAGAATGAATATTCATGGGTTTATTTTCAGAACTGGATCCATGACGATGTACAGTGTGTGTTTGTTTGTGGAGATTTAAATATATGTTGTACTCTACAGTGTCTGTTGAAGTCATTTAACTGAGCAGCTCAGTGTCAGTTACACTATAAACATATAACATTTGACATTTTACTGAACTTTACTGGCGCTTCTGTCTGTCTGCTGTTCTTCCCTGTGCACTTCAGTGTAACGTTTTACATCTCAGCTAAAAAACACCGATACAATTCTGAAAAAAGTGTCTTATAACGCTGAGACTGAATGTATACGAGCTGATTTTCCTGTTTGGATGTGACGGGATGGCGGTGCCTCTTCAGAGACCACTGTTCAAGACTGTGTTTCAACATTTAGAAGCTTAAAGGGATATTCCGGTGTAAGTTTAATCCATGGTCTAACACACCGTGAAACTGTGTTAGACTCCCTCTCGAGAGATCAAGTTAGCAGACCGCTAATTTACGGAGTTTTATCAACCTCAGAAACGACCGCACGACAACAATACACTGCAGTAAATGGATCCAAATATAAACCGCCACCAAAAAGCCACAAATAATGCTCAGAACAGCACCAAACTTCAGCAACAGTACAAATAGGGTCTCAGCACATAGTCCGGGGCATCTAACCTCCGCTAGCTTAGCTGGATTTCTATTGTGAAGCTAAAAACAGACTTCAACTCTCCTCCATCAGCTTCCAGGTCGGGGAAGTCCCGACGCGACGATTACCGAGTGTGGTTAGAAATGCTCAATTCCGTTCTTTTCCCTGTCCGCTCTCGATAATAACTGTTATAAACTGGCAGGTAAGACACATATGAACTTTGATTGCTTTTCCATGGAGTCATAATCATACATTTTCATCCATGAGCCGCGGAACTCTACTGCACTCGGTAATCGACTCGTCGGGACTTCCCGTCAACAGGAAGCTGCTGCAGAAGAGTGGTAAATTTAGTCAGCTTTTCAGTAGAAATCCAGCTAAGCTAGCGGAGGTTAGATGCCCCGGACTATGTGCTGAGACCCTATTTGTACTGTTGCTGAAGTTTGGTGCTGTTCTGAGCATTATTTGTGGCTTTTTGGTGGCGGTTTATATTTGCATCCATTTACTGCAGTGTATTGTTGTCGTGCGGTCGTTTCTGAGGTTGATAAAACTCCGTAAATAAGCGGTCTGCTAACTTGATCTCTCGAGAGGGAGTCTAACACAGTTTCACGGTGATTTAGACCATGGATTAAACTTACACCGGAGTATCCCTTTAAGGCGACTGTACGTTTCTGATGAGATGTCAGGACACTAAAAAAAACATATTTAAAGCCAAAACATGACGTTTTTTGTTTTTGATTTTGTGCCTAAACCGTCTACATGGACGTTTCCTCTGTGTGTCCATTTAAAATAGCATCCGTCTGGACGTGTCTAACTCCTGGAGAGGATCATAACGTAACTTCAAGGAGTCGGATTCATTCCTGTGATAGAAATTCTCCCCGCGGCTCCGACAGTTGTTGATATTTGTGTTTGAGAGGAGGCCAGAAAATAATGTGTGTTCAGTGTGTGTATGTGTGTGTGTGTGGGTGTGTCCCCGGGGAGGAAGCGTCACCTTTAGCACTTGGTGGAAGCTGACAAGTCATTAGCAAGAGAAACACACACACACACACACACACGCACACACAGACACAGACACACACGTAAACTGCAAACATAAACACACTTCTACCGCCAGCGGGGTCAAACAGGGTCACAGAAAGTGACACAATAATAAGTCTTTGTCAGTCTGATCAATGACTACACACACACACACACACACACACACACAGAGTGGAAATATAACACACACACAAACACAGTGAATACCAACAAATGGACACACACAGTGAATTCTAATTAGCCGGCGGGCTAAACGAGGCAGTGATCCCATTTACTGCTCACAATACAAAGAGTTTAACTTTCTCTCTCTCTCTCTCTCTCGCTCTCTTGTTCTCCCTCTCTCTCTCTCTCTCTTTCTCTCTTTCTCTCGTTCTCTCGTTCTCTCGTTCTCTCTCTCTCTCATGTTAAAGAAGTTTGTTTTTCGCGAGGCGCCGACTCATTTATCAGAACGAGAGCGAGCACACATGAATTAATCAACTTCTGTTTGCTTCAGCACAATTAGTGATCAAATCAATTCCTGCCTTCAAAGGATGGAGAGAGAGGAAGGGAGGAAGGAAGGAGGGAGGGAGGAAATGACCGGAAGATGAGGACTTAAAGGAAGGAAGGACGGCGGGATCAAAGGAGGAGAAGGAAGTGAGTCATAATGAAGCGACTTCAGATGGGAAATACAAAGAAAAGAAGGAAGAGAGACGCAGGACGGAGGGATTGTTTGGAAATGGAGGGATAGAAGAAGAAAGAAAGGTGGGGAGAGGTGGAAGTAGGAAACAGAAAAGTCAGAGATGGAGGATGAATGAGGAAGAGGAAAAGGAGAGGAAGAAAGAAAGACGAAGATCAAAGTAAGAGGATGGAAGGTGAGATGAAAGGACGAGAAAAAAGAGGTCAAGGAGCAAAACAGAAAAATGAAGACGGAGGAAGAGAAACAACGAGGAGAGAACGACTTGAAGAAGAAGAAGTTTGTAAAGACGGGAAGGAGGAAGGAGGCAAAGGAAAACAGAATATAGAAACAGAGACATGAGAGGAGAGAAGAAATAGAACAAGGGAGGACGGAAAAAAGGATTAAAAGGAAGGAAAGAGGGTTAGAAAGGAGAGAAAGGATGAAGGTAGGAGATATATAGAAAGAGAAACTGGAGAGAAGAGAGGAAATGAAAGAAGGAAGGACGGAAAACCGGAGGTGGAGGAAAAAGAGATGGGGAGGATCAGAGAGGAAAGGAAAAGTTAGAAGATGTGGGGAAGTAGGTGGAGCGAGAGAAGATGAGAGGAAGAGGAGATGGAAGAGGGAAGAAAGGAGGGAGGAGGGAGAGAAATTGAGAGAGGGGAAGGAGAAAAAAGGGAAGGAAGGAAAGATGCAAGGCTGCAAGGATGCAAAGAGGAGGTAAGGAAGGATAGATTAGGGGAGATAAGGGAAGAGGAGAGGAGGAAACAAGTTAATGGACAACTGGAGATAAAGGGATGGAGAAGGGAAGGCAGGAAGGAAACAAAAGAGTGGGAGCAAAAGAGGAGAAGAGAAGACAGAAGGAGGAAGAAGATTAAAGAAATAGAAGATGGGGACTGAAAGAAGGAAGTTGAGGAGTGAAGGAGGAGGAGATGAAACACAAGGACAGAACGAAAGGAAATGAAAGGAAAGGAAAAGAAGGGGAAAGGAAAAGACAAGATGGGAAGGGAAAGGGAAGGTAAGGAAAAGGAAAGGAAGGGTAGGAGAGGAAAGAAGGGAAAGGAAAGGAAAGGAAAAAAGGGAAATGAAAGGAAAGGAAGGAGAGTAAGGGAAAGGAAAGGAAAAGAAAGAAAGGGAAAGGAAAAGGAAAGGAAGGAAAAGGAAACGAAAGGAAAGAGAGGAAAGGAAGCAGGTTGAAGTAGATCAGAGAAACAGTAGAGGAAGGAGAACAGAAAAAATGAAAAAGGAGGGCTGGAAATATAGGACTAAGAAATGATGACCGACAGGAGGAAACAAGGAAGGAGGGAAGGAAATATAAAGACAGAGGAAAGAAGAAAAGTATGAGGGGAGCAAACAAAAACAAAGGATGGCCAGAGATGGAGAGAAAGGACGAAGGGAAGAAGATGAGGAGAAGAGTGAATGTGAGTGTGAGAACAGAGGAAGAAGAAAGAAGAGGAAGAGTGTAAAGAAAGGAGGAAAGAAGGGAAGGAAAGAGGAACTGAGGAGGAAGGAGGGATGAAAGGAGGATTGATGAGTGCAGTTTTGGTTTGGACGTGTGATTAGCATTTAGCTGACTGAACTGAACTCTGCTGCTTCATCACTGTTTACTGTTTCTCACACACACACACACACACACACACACACACACACACACACACTCTCGATCATTAATAACCTGAATGATTTCATGTTTCTGAACGCGGAGACGTCTCGCAGGGTGAATTAGAAACACAGCAGGAGCAGACAGACTGTAAACTCTGCAACGCCAGGCTAGCTGTTTCCCCCTGACTCAAGTCTTTGTGCTAAGCTAAGCTAAGCTAAGCTAAGCTAATGACATGAATGTGAGAGTTTGATCTTCTCATCTAACTTTTTCCCAGGAAATAAAGAAGAAGAAGATATTAAATGACAACGTTTATTCGTCGCTCTTACCTTGTTGTTCCATCACATCTGTCGGCGGTTCTGCTCGGTTTGACTCCATTTTCCCGGGAGATTTCGTGTCCGGTGGCGAGCAGAATAGCAAAGTGAGTTTTGTCGGTGTCATTCTTACTTTGTGCAGTCAACATTTACTTCATCGCGACACGTTAAAGCAGAAGAAACTTGTCTGTTCCCAGTCTAACAAACTTTCTGGCCTGATTTACGTGTTATTTCTCTCGTACACTGTCGCTCTCGCAGCTGTCGAAGAACAATTATATCACATGTTGTTTGCCGTCTTTCATACGGTGGTGTGTAATGACCCCGGCGGTCTCCAGGGGGCTCCAGCGGCGCCTCAGCCTCTGTAATCATGTTTAAATGTTATTCCGCAGGTTTCCTCTGTCGCTCCAACGCCATTAAAACCTGATTTTCAGTCGGCAGGTTAGCGCTCCTCCACTCGGCCCCGACCGCCGCGTGCTGCTCTGCATCTGCCGCCGTCGCTTTCATGTGATTTTATTGTGTTTCATTTATTTTTTTCTCGTTTTCTGAAAAGCAAATCTTCATCATTGGACAATAAAGTTTTGAATTGAATCAGAGGTTTTTATTCAGCGAAAAGCTGCTGCGGAAACACGCCGGCGAACAATAACCGCTAATGGATTTATATATAAGAGCCGGGCAGGCGGTGTGTGTGTGTGTGTGTGTTTGAGAGTGTGTGTGTGTGTGTGTGTGTGTTTGAGAGTGTGTGTGTGTGTGTGTGTGTGTGTTTGAGAGTGTGTGTGTGTGTGTGTGTGTGTGTTTGAGTGTGTGTGTGTGTGTGTGTGTGTGTGTGTGTGTGTGTGTGTGCTGTACTGTAGCAGTAAGTTTCTGTGAACCTCTGCTGAATATAAACGACTCAAAATCCAATACTGATCTGTCTCTCTCACTCTCTCTCCGTCTGAAACACACACTCACACACACACACTCACACACACTCACACACACACACACACACACACACTCTGCAGTAGTGACCAGTCCTCCAGTGAAGCTCTTCATTTGCTGCATTAGCTGTTCCTCCTCAGACTGACGGTACATCTCGGGCTCGGTTCTGCAGGGTGGCGCTGACACTTCAGTGTCTCGCCTGCAGCAAAAAAGCGGCATTTTAAATTTTTATCAACTCGTTCATTCCGTAAATTTGATTGTAGACTCCCGCTGAAGAGGTGAATTCATCACTAGTTCCTGTAGTGTGTTGAAACAGTTTGAAGATTACTTTTTGCCCTCCGAGGAATGAAAGGAGGATTATTGATGTTCGCTCTCGTGCTGTCGGAGGGAAGTGATGGCACAACTCTAAAGTGACAATCGCAGTTTACTGATGAGAACAAAATGTTCAGAAATACTCAATGAATAACTTTCATCTGTTGAGGTTTGGCTTGTGTGCGGGGGAACGTCTTCATTCAGACAAGCTGAACATAACAGGGGCGAGAAGCAGAGATAAATCTTCGCTTCGCTCGACTGTAATTCAACTCATCGTCCCAGAAAACCAGACGACAGTTTAATAATCAGGAGTTCACAGTCTGTAGCAGCGACATCTCAGATCCCACCACCCCGAAACACAGACAACACCAACCTGTATTTTATCATTTAAATGAATAACTTGGTTTACTTCATTATCAATAAAGCTGTTAAACACACAGTATGTAATTTATTCCACTCTCGATCAAAACAAAGCAGATAACCAGTGTGGGATCGTGGGAGTTGTTGTGTTGCCTTTGTTAATGAAAAATCTAGTTTATGTGACTCAGGCACGAATATTAAAGTGAAGCTCTCACCAAAATGCAAACTAGGCTTTTTTTTTAATGTGACGTAACCTGGAGGACAGTGAAGGTGGAACTACTGTCCTCCAGCAACAACTATCCACGCGAGATCTCACGTGACTTTTCCAGCTTTTGATTTTAGTATTGTTTCTTATATGAGGCTCCTTTTTCAACTTCAAGGTCAATATTGTTTTTCACTAACGATAAAACAACGAATTATCCTGCATTTATATGGAACTAAGCTTTAGGAGCGTTCCACCTTAACTGTCCTCCAGGTTACGTCACATTCTGAGATCGACACTTCTCCACTGGCAGGACGGCGGCGAGCGGAACAAGCTACTGCTAACGTGAGTTGTTCAAAAACCTTCTTTTTAGTAAACTCTGTGTACACAAACAATGTTCTCAATGCTCGTGTTCATGTGTAGAGACCCTGGTGATACTACCAGCAAAGTTTCACGTTGTGTCGAGACTTCTTACTGTTTTAAAAATAGAGATTTTGATGCTATCGTAAAAGTGCCCGTAGCACTCCCATTGAAAATGAGTTTGACCAGAAAACGAAAATACTGGTAAATCTTAAAAGTGTCTCTTTCATCATAATTATGCTTTTATACGAAGGTTTGACTCAGGTACATTCACAATAAAAGCTGCAGGTGGTGGCGAGTGGACCATCAGCTTTACTTTCCCCTTCAAACACCGACAGTGAGCGACTTGGTTGGATATTTTTGGAGGAAACCTGCCGTTTGGTCAGCCTGTCCGCTCTCTCTCGCCCAGAGACACTCTGGAGAACAAATATAATCCAAGACGAGCATCATCTGTCCCATCAGGAGCGACTGCAATGGCCGAAGAGGGCGGTGTGTTTACTGGGGAAACTACAGGTGACAATCCCCGAACACTGCGGTCCTCCGGGTCAGTGACAGTCAGTGAGGTCCAGGTTGCTGCAACGTGTGGTTCAGTTCAGAAGATGTGCACGTTTGACTTTGTCGTAGATTCGACGCAGAACCATAAATCAACAAATGAACAGTTCAGTTCTGAACGATATTGCTGATTACACAAGGACTCACTCTCCAGGCAGAACTGTGACTCGAGTGTAATCAGCCTTCAAGTATACGTTCTTCCATCTTCTTTCAGTGATTGAGCTCTTGGAGAGCGAAGGAATTTACTCAAGTACCGAACAACACAACTGTGCAAAGTTGACCTACTTGAACTTAACTTGAGTATCAGCATCTCGTTTGTTGCAGTACGAGGACTTTTCTCTCGTGTCGATGTATAACAGTAAACATGATCCTAGAAACAGAAACGTATAAAGGATTCTATCCTTTATATGTTTATTTTCCTAGTATCATGTTTGTCTGGTTCTTATTTTAAAGATGCATTAAAGGAGCAGTTCACCCAATCATCTCAGCATTCTCCTAAACAAAATTGATCCAAAAGTGATTTGAAAAGATGTTATTCACACCCTCAAAGTGTTTTAACGCATTTAGCTCTGAATGTCTCGGCTTCTCCTGGAGCCATTTCACATTTTCATTTGGTTGTTTATTTACATTTTCAAACACAAATCTTCCCACTACAGCAGTATGTAAAGTAGTTAACTGAGCAGTCAAATGCAACGTGACATTAACGCAGCAGTAATATTGATCCAGATCACTCACACTGCACTGTGAGTCCTCTACGTACGTCCTGCTGATGATGCTTACATTGTCTTGGTTACGTAACGCTGTGACTGCAGGATTCTCACCTGTAGTATCGTCAGTGTGCTTCGCTCCAGCCCACAGCAGCGTTCACATGCTGCTCTCACTGTGAGACTCTGACTGATGTAAAACCACCAGGAGCTCCTCTTCTGTCTCATACTTTCCTCCCATTCCTCTTTTTTTTTTTCTTTTCCTCGTGTCTGTCTTCTATCACGAAGTCGACTGAACAGCTCCAGGACAAGAAAAGATTTTCAGCTGAGGTTTAAACATTTCCTCCTCTCACAGATCTGTCTGTTTGTGTCCACTTGCCTCTTGCTGTTGACCTTTAATGAAACGGTGCGGTCGCTTCGTCTACACGGCAGGAGGTCGTCAAAGTAACACTGGACTGTTTTAAACTGGATTCACGTCTCTGCAGGGAGGTGCAGTGATTTGAACATTACCTGCACTCGACAGTGATTTTAATCCTGTCCAGAGTGACGATGTGAGTCATTTTTCACCTCCACCTCACTCATAATTACAGACACAATTACCTCTTGTTCCTCTGCAGTATCCTCCTGTAATTTAAATCCTGTCCAGAGTGACCGACCTTGTGTTTTAGAGTGGATCTCTGAGTTTTATTTCCTACGTGACGAGCCGCTTGTCCTTCAGGACCAGATTAAAGACTGTTAGCTACAGGTGTGTAGTGGTATTGACTTCTCAGCCACATGTTAGCCTATTAGCCTAGTAACTATTAGCAGTTCCTGTTTGCAGAGTAAACATTGGTGCACAGACAACTAGGGATGTATACCGATAGGATTCTATTGATACCGATACTCCTTATCGATACTACAACATGAAATTTTGTGTAAAGAATTAAGACTTTACGAGATGTTAAAAGATTCAACCTTCTTTTTATTACCACAAGGTAATAATAAAGCTTCAACAGAACAGACGCTATGCAATTACAAATACTCTGGAAAAGATAACCGGGACTTCTATATATCTGGCGGATGCCGGAGCACGACGCAGCAATTCAGCTGAATTTAGCACCGAGCAGACAGGAAGTCAAGCGCCGAAATAACGTCTGCTTACTTTTCAAAATAAAACACTCTGTGTTGACACCAGCACACAAATCAAACACAAGCTCTTGTACTAACCCTTCGGTCGGGAACTCTTTGTGTTGTTGTTTTTGTAACACATACCTATAACTGCGGTTGCGAGTGATTATGTGATTATCGTGGAAACTCGTCGGCCTCGCGCCAGCTGTCTAACGTACTGCGCCATGGCGGACTCTAAACACAACCGGAGGGGGGTTGTAACCGGACGCCGGATGGCGGAGCAAAACCTGATCGGAGCGGTAAGGCAGCGGACATTATCCAGTGGAAATTCGGGGTAAGCAACATCACCAAACACTTGGAGCGCGCGCATAGTATGAAGCTAAAGGAGTGCGGTGTGTTTGATCACTATAACAAAGTAAAGTTAGCAGCCCGGCTAACGCTGAAGACTGCAGCGTCGTGGCAGCGTCACCCGGTTTCGTTTCTGCGACGTCAAGTCACAGAGTTTGTTGTTAAGTTTGTAGTCATTACATTCAAAAGCCATCCATATCAAAAAACGATAAAAAATCATCAAAAAAAAAGTACCGATAACAGTACAGTTTGTCCAGAATCTTAACGGTACCCCGGTACCGACCCAATTAGGACTGGTACCAAAAAGTACCGGTCCTCGGTATACATCTCTACAGACAACTATCACTAGATTACTTTGATGCTTTTGTAACAGCTACAGTTAACATCTGCAGGGATTGTGATTGGTTGTTTCCCCAGTAAACACACCAACATCTTCAGCAGTCTCTCCTGACCGGCTGGCTGCTGCTTTACTTGGGTAATGCTCTTTTTTGTGTCTCTTTGCTGAGCCTGAGCTGAATTTAAATAGCATGACCAGGCAAAAAATTTGCTTTTCTGCTAGTGAACACACCATTAAACAACCACCACTGACAATGAAACTATCTGACGTGACTCGGGCACAAATATTGACAGATGATGTAATGTTGTAAAGTTTTATTCACTTCACTTCATCTTCAGTCTCGTTCTCTGACTCTCTCTTGGAAGATATAGCGACAGGGATCAGATGAAACTTCCCCCGTTACCTCGAGTAAACTTATAGATTTCTCTCGTTTGAACATTATTGGAGATATTTGGGATAATATGAGTACAGATTGTAACAAAACATAGAACAAACTTCTGGTATTTCTTCATGGATTGAAATGAAAAGTTGTGTTTTTTCACATTTAATCTTTAATAATTAATGTTTTAAAGTCTGATTTCATTTCATGGCTTTTATGTTTTCCCTCTTTTCTGTGTGTCTTCTTTCTTCTCGCCTCTCTTTATGTTCATTGAGCATCATTGAGCTGGACTCATAAAGCAGATTTACATCCCAGGAGATTATCATGCTTTGATAAAGGTCAGTATAAGACAAACCTTATTTTATATATTTTGATAAAAACCCTCTTTTACTGCACAGTTTGTGGCCGTATCATCCTTTAAAAATCTATCTATCTATCTATCTATCTATCTATCTATCTATCTATCTATCTTCTCCTTCAGTGTCTGTGTTCATTTCTGTTTAAATGGCCTGCAGAGATGGATTTTATATCCTCCATCCATCATCTTTGCAGAGAGATGTAACCTGAAGAAACAGCCCACGCCTTCGACGCTGCACTCAGAGCGAGGCGGCGTGCGTGCGCCCAAGTGTGAATGTGTGTGTTCACGTGCACGCACATGGATATAATAGAGGTTAAGCAAAAAAAGGCAACGTGACTTTGGCTGCCTGAAGGAAAGAGAGAGGTGTGTGTAAGTGTGTGTGTGGGGGGGGTTTGAGCTGAATAACTATATTCTCCCATCTGTGTTAAAACAACCCTGAACGATAACGTATTTTTCTCTCTCTCTGTTCAGCCGAGGTCTGTGATCACTGAGCTGACCTCTGAACACACACAGATGTTTTTTCTCGTTCAGTGTTTCTTCCTTTCAATCAGCAGGACTCGTGACGGTTGCTGTGTTGCCGCAGCACAACGCAGTCCTCGTTGTTGTCGATGTGTTTGATTGACGGGCCAGAACGAGCTGATCTGAGCCGAGCTGATTTCACAGACGTCAGAAAATGAAAAGAAACTGCAGATTTTAAATGCTTATGTTTGTTTTTTTCCGTATGTGAGTAAAAGGTGACAAACAGCTCGGCTGATTGAGATAGCTGCCAATCAAAGACATCGAAAGCAGAAACATCCTGCTTTGTTCTTCACGTAGAAAGAATGTGGAGCCACAACAAGCTTTTATGTAAATGTTAAATTGTGAAATTATCATTTTAAATGTTGAGAAAATTTGCTAAAGATGTAATAAATCATTAATCATGAATTCCCCAAGTTGTAAACACGGGATAACAACATCAGGATGATCCAAGACAAAACAGACATCACAGCTGAAGACACAGTTTATTCATGCTCTGGTCAATTTTGAGAAGTAAGTCAAAAGGTAGAAAATAAGTAACTAGGTAGGAATTATTAAGTAAGTAATAAGTTATCAAAGGTCCAATATTATGAAAAACAAGTTTTGGCTCCCAGAATGAGGAAAACAAGTGATTCCTGCATCGTGTCTGCAGCCCACCCACTGGTAAAACAGCTCCTTTCATTACGTAACGATAAATATCAGAGAGGGGGGCGTTCATCCCCAAAGTGAAGTTCAGTGTGTCCTGCGGTGAGACAGCAGTTTTCGCAATGTCGTCGCTCAGAGCTGGACACGTAAATTACTCTGTTGTTGGTTGTATAACTCAACATCAGTGCCTATATTCTGTCCCAGCTACAGAACAACAGAAGAGACAGTGGTTGTGTTTCATTTTTAATGACAACATGCCGTCTGCGGTTCGTGTTAGCTTGGATGTGTGTGCTAACCACTTCACATACCGTACCCAGAAACTGCACCCGAGCCACAGGTAAGTGTCGCCACGGTTTGATAGTATTTACAGTTGCCGACAAGTATGGTAAAGTCAGCTGGAAACTGGCTAACTAGTTAGCCCCCTTCGGTCCGCTATGCTATGGCATTTGAAGTGAGTTTAATGTTAATAATATTATGATGGAGCTTGGTTGTCACAGTAAAAAGTCTGGAAACGTGCAGACTGGAGACAGAGACGATGCGAACAGTGTCCAAGAGTTTGGAGAATGTGTTGGAGACAAACACAGCTTTCACTAGCTGTTAGCCATTAGCTACATGGCAGTAACTGTAACAACACATAGAACAAACTAACATTATTCAGACACACTAACCATTCTGAAACGTCCTGCTGCAGCTGCAGACTCTGTACTTCTTCAGGAGCCTCTCCTTCTGGGTCCGATTCTGAGTCAAACTGGTTCAGTTGAACAAAAAATCTCTGCGTGCCATAGCGCTACATCCACCGTAAACATTAGCACATGCTACCACTAGCGTAAGCAGCATTGTCTCCGTGTGACGTAGCAGGCAAGGCAGGTGTTGACAGATGGAGCTCATTAGCATTTAAAGGTGCAGGCACAGAAACAGCCTGCTCTCAGTAGAGCTCACTTGGATGGGTTTGGGGAAATACATATCGAATACAGTGTGGTTGGACCTCTGACAGCTGTGTGAAATTAATAAAAAACAGTATAATATGGGACCTTTAAGTTGGAACTACTAAGTAAGTAAGTAGTATATAGTCAATTTAGCAGTAAGGAGTAAGTCAGTATGATGATCTACAGTAATTTCATCTCAGCATAGTTGATTGAATTCTCAACAGATCAATGAAAAGTTTTGAAACATTGAGACATTCTGTAAATTGTAATTTTGAGAAGTTATTTAAATATCTGATGCTCAGATGAAACCTAATGAGCTCATTAACGGTGTTTCTACAAGTGGAGACGCTCACGACGAGCCGAGCTGCGATCATTTAAGCTGCGCTGACGTGAGACGGGAACAGCTCGGCAGAACACAGGCGTTGCATAGCTTTAGGAGATGTTGGCGGTGTGAACAGCGAGAGCCCGTCGCCTCCAACGTGTCATCCGACAGCTCAGCAAGGCTTTAACACCTTTGCTACCTGCAATATTTAAAAAGTGATCAGCTGAGAAAACTTCACCGATAAAGGTAATTAAATAGTCCTGATGTATTAACAGCCTGGTCTCATGTCCAGGTAGTCGAAAACACTGTTTTGCGTTCCATACAACTGCACGACTTCCTGTTTTTACGGTCCGTACGTGACACACTGAAGGGAGAGCTTCTAACCACACAGTTCGTCTCTTACAGGAAAGTCTCTCCTGTTTGTCAGGACCTGATGTCAGAACCTCCATCCGACCGTGATCCCGTCGTTTATCCATCATCTGGGCCGGCGGGTTGCCATAGAAACGATGGCGGGGTCACAATGAAGCAGCTGTGTGTTACACTGAGGCATCGTGAGGCTTAAAACACACAGACAGCCACTCAGACACTCCTGCCAGCTCCAGATGCATTGTGGGTACCGGGGGGGCAATTTAGTTCAAGTGCCTCTGTCTGAGCGCGACAACCGACACACACACATACGCGCTCACACACACTTGACATGATTCACCGTGCTGAGTTACAACCCAATTTGTGGAGGGAGAGTTTCACTGATGACCTGGCAACCCCGGCGGCTTCTTTATTTACTATCTGGCAACCCGGCATCACATTTACTCTCGAGCTGGACCCGCGGCTGAGTGTTGTTTGTTTCCAGGCATCCATCCTTAGAGGTAAACTGCTCTTCAGGACAAACACTTGAGTCATTTTTCCATGGCGAACGAACGAGAAGCTAATTATCGCCAACCAGCCAGTTTACCCATCATGCTTTGCTCTGGATTCGTGTGAAACAAACAGGAGTCTCATTACGACAAGCGGTGCGTTGTCATTAGATTCAATGGCTGCATTATCGCCGTGGTGTGTGTGTGTGTGTGTGTGTGCCAGATGGTGATGCATCAACCATGCAGTCATTAGGAGCGAATTAGAATAATGAACAAACTGTCTGTTTGTCTCCTTTAGTTTCCTCCAAACAGGCGCCCACCTATAAATACACAAACATAAACAGCATATATAACCGTGCTCTATGAACACCTGTAGCACTTTAGTTCCTCACTGGAAAATTTCAACAATCTGGCAGCGGTAATTGCAAATGACAAAGGAGTGGAGATAAATGGGACTACACGGCCAACGTGGCAATTAATTAATCAAATCCGCCTTCTTTTTTTTTTGTAGCTTGTGAATATATTTAATCTCATTTTCCCAGGAAAGGTTTTCTTGTCCGCAGCTACAGTCAGAATAGAGGACGAGTGTCTTCTTTGTGTTTGTTGTTGACATGTTTAATCCTTAAATGTGTTAGCTTTGGTATTCAGCGACCCAGAAACACTGAGTCTGATTTATCTCTTTCCTGAAACTATTTGTCAGAATGTTTTCTTGATATTCTCTAAAAGATTTAAAGGGTTTCTCAAAAAGAAACTCCCTGCATGAAGGTGTTAGCTTATCTTAGCAAGGTACAACTGTGAGCCTGACTCAATAGCTCCAAAGCTAACTGAAATTCTGACTTCACCTAATTAATGCAACATTTCGTGGAGGCTAGCTCTTTGCTTCTTGCTTTGTGGAAGCTCGGCTGAACGACACTAGCATGGTTGAACCTTGCTAACCACCTTCCCGCTAATGATTAGCTTAGTTAAGCCCAAAAGCACGGGAACTAGCTAGACTAGCTAAAAAAAGTAATACCGCAATTACTACTTTTACTTGAATAAAGTGGCTGAGTCATTAATTCTACTTTTACTAGTATTGTCTTTGTTGCAGCTATGCTAACTGCTAGCCTAGCTTGAGCGCTTCCTCCGATGCTAACTGCTTATGAAGCTGCAAAACAACTCAGCTCAGTAAGAAATCTACAACATGCTCCTGCTCCAGGTTCTTTGTGCTAAGCTAAGCTAAACATATATCTCTTTACTGGGCCCATTTTTGAGACATACAATGTTTTAATATCAGGAATACCTATTTTTTTTCCCAGCTACTACTCAATTCAGAGTAGCTGAAGGTTTTCATGGTCTTTCAAATTATTTGTCTCTAAAAGGACCCAGTAGGAATGTGTTTAGTAGATAAGCTGAGTTTAAATCTTTCATTTGTTTATTAGGACGCCCACAAATATAACATTTTCATTTGAATGATCAGAGAGATGATTACGAGACATTTTCAGGAGCCTCTTCTTGTAGATTTCAGCACTTACTCACCGTTTACAGCTGATTTACTGACTGCAGCCACCTTTTTTTTTACCATTTGGGAAACAGAGCAGCTCTTTCTCCCGTCCAAACAAACCCTGTGAAAGTCTCAGAGGTGCAATATGTTATTTATCTCTGTCAGACAACTGCTGGATAAAAATTCAGGCTTTTGGTGTGTAAACCTGCTGCCATCAGATCACAGCGGTGAGGCGCCGACAGGTCCGCTCAGAGGAGGACCGCTTCACCTCATGGCACTTCTTCATGGAAGAGATCCTCCGAGCCAGAGACGAATTCTCGCTTCACTCGTCTTTTTTTAAAGCTGGAGATGATCAGATGCGACAACTATCATCCCGCCAGACGCACATTTATGTAATATTCTCCCCCTCCTGCTGGGAAGAAACTGGCACCTCTCAGCGTCCCAGTTTGAAACAAGTTTTACTGGGAGAGACGAGACGGAGAGCTCCAAACACAAACGAGCTCATTCATCTTTCACTTCGCCTCATCTGCATAAATTTAAATATGGAGCATAAACAGTGAAGTGTTGGTTTGTTAGCGGCGTTGAGCTCCTGGATTGGATCCTGTTATATGTAATGTGGAAGAGAAATGCTCAATTACGCGCATGTGTGTGTGTGTGTGTGTGTGCGTGCTATGCTAATAATTCCATGGAGGGTCGAGGCAATCAAAAACCTCTCACTTCTAATCAGCGTCACGCAGAGCAACACACACACGCTTAACTGTTGTAAACCATTCTGACAACGCCAGTATGGGGAGAGAATACGACACACACACACACACACACACACACACACCTGACAAACAGTTGCATGACATGACAAACATACGCACACTGCATGTTTAGTTCACACACACACACACACACACTGCCGGGGAAATAAATATGTAAAATGAGCGACAGGACAGACGGATAAATATATCAAGTAGAAGCGAGAAGCAATCTGTTTTACATTTGTAAAGTGAGCTGTCACACACACACACACACACACACACACCAGCCTCCTGTCTGGTTCTGGTCTCTGATGTGATCTGGGTTTATTCTGCCTTCAGCTTATAACTGCAGACAGCCAGAAAAAAGTAGAATAACAGAAAAGGGAAAAAGTAGAGAACAAACGAGGGAGATAAAACAACAGACTGAACAAAGTTCACGTCTTCAAGCTGCTGTTTCTTTCCTCCGGATCAATACCTGCCATTCACCCGCCGTCTGTTGTCGCATCCCGTTGAAATGCTGAGCGACATCAGCCAGACGACATCGATCCAGACGAGGCGGTCTGCGGACGACCCGCCACCGGCCAAGACCGCCTCACCAGCACGGAGGTGTTGGTGTCTTTATCTCTCGGCTGACAAACTGAGAGCTCGGTCCAGAAGAGGACCAGCAGGGTGTCAGATAAGAGAAAGACATGAAGAGGGTGAAGAGGGGGCGGCACACTGTCGCTTCCTGAAGTCTGGTTTATAAACCCGTCCACAAGTGACGTGCATGGACACGTGACAGAGGGTCCGAAAAGGTCCAACGTGAACGACGTCGAGTGTCGAGGTTTCAGATTTCAGCTGAAGACGAGGATGGAAACTAGTAAGTCACGATGCGATGTGACACAATATTATATTATACATCACGTTACGTCACGTAGCGTCATTTTCCAATATGATACAATGTGATATCCGCCCTCCATAACTATTATATGACGCCTCAGTGATTCTGCACTAATTGATACGTTGTGTTTCAGTTTAGTTGTTTCCTGTTTTATTTTGTAGGTTTTATCCTCATGTGTCATGTTTTGTTTTGCACTTCCTGTCTTTGTCTTTCTTGCTCACATGAGTGTTCGTGGATTCATGTTTTGTTGCTAGACTTTTGTGTTGGCGGATATCAACGATTAAAGGGTCCAATTTGTAAAAAAACAAACGTTTTTGAGTCTCCCCAACTTGAACTCTGAATCTTTGCCAGGTTGGGCCGACCATGTGCCCAAAATGCCAGTATTTAAAGAGAAGAAGACTTTTGTTTTTCAACCCACCTATCTTGGTGTCTGCATCTGGGTCCTCAGCTGATGCTCAACTGAACAGGGCAGGCCGTGATTGTATTTCAGGACTGTGTTTCCACATTTGTAAGATTCCTCGGAGACATTTCCAGCTGTTATATAAGAGGAAGTTTCCAAAAGAACCACCATGTTGGTCCGGTTTGAAATCCCAGAGCACACGGTGACCTTCTGTGTTACCTTACACACCTGTGCTGTTCCTGCTTTTAAAGGTCAAAATGTCTGCTGTGAACACGGTCTATTGTCGGGGGAATCTGTTCAGAAGTATATCGATATTTGGGACCTTTGTGTTGATAATCACAGTGCAAGACAAACGTGCTGCTGTATCGCTCTGTAGACAGCGTTTGCTTCTGTAGAAACATGATGGTGCAACATGGTGGATGAGGACCTTCTTCTTCTTCTGCAGCTATAAAAGGCTCGTTCTAAGATGATGAACACACAAGAACTTACTCACATTTCTGCCATTAAAGGGATATTCCAGTGTAAGTTTAATCCCTGGTCTAAATCACTGTGAAACTGTGTTAGACTCCCTCTCGAGAGATCAAGTTAGCAGACCGCTAATTTACGGAGTTTTATCAACCTCAGAAACGACCGCACAACAACAATACACTGCAGTAAATGGATCCAAATATAAACCGCCACCAAAAAGCCACAAATAATGCTCAGAACAGCACCAAACTTCAGCAACAGTACAAATAGGGTCTCAGCACATAGTCCGGGGCATCTAACCTCCGCTAGCTTAGCTGGATTTCTATTGTGAAGCTAAAAACAGAGTTCAACTCTCCTCCATCAGCTTCCGGGTCGGGGAAGTCCCGACGCGACGATTACCGAGTGCGGTTAGAAATGCTCAATTCCGTTCTTTTCCCTGTCCGCTCTCGATAATAACTGTTATAAACTGGCAGGTAAGACACATATGAACTTTGATTGCTTTTCCATGGAGTCATAATCAGACATTTTCATCCATGAGCCGCGGAACTCTACTGCACTCGGTAATCGACTCGTCGGGACTTCCCGTCAACAGGAAGCTGCTGCAGAAGAGTGGTAAATTTAGTCAGCTTTTCAGTAGAAATCCAGCTAAGCTAGCGGAGGTTAGATGCCCCGGACTATGTGCTGAGACCCTATTTGTACTGTTGCTGAAGTTTGGTGCTGTTCTGAGCATTATTTGTGGCTTTTTGGTGGCGGTTTATATTTGGATCCATTTACTGCAGTGTATTGTTGTCGTGCGGTCGTTTCTGAGGTTGATAAAACTCAGTAAATTAGCGGTCTGCTAACTTGATCTCTCGAGAGGGAGTCTAACACAGTTTCATGGTGATTTAGACCATGGATTAAACTTACACCGGACTATCCCTTTAAATCCTCCTAACACGCTGGACCTTTAAAACTTCAGCTTGCCCTGATAAACGTTTAATTTCTCAACCATACAATGACGAACTAATTCTCAGATCTAGACAGTGATGATGACGCCGGCGGTGGGTTTCTTCCTCCCTATGGAGTCGGGGAAGATGTGATGAGAAGAGAAGAGGTTAGCCGAGGCCGTCGACACCAGCAGCTGATCAGTGCTGAAGCCAACAGAGACTCTAATAAAACATTACAGTGCAAACAGTGTTTAAACGTCTCTGTGAGCGTCGGTCCCACCGCACCTCGGCATTCATCACAGCGCGTTACCGTCAGCGAATCAGCCGCGTTTGTAGTCCGTATATTGACCACAGGACTCTCCGTCGGTCCGTATCTCCGTCTCCGTTTCCTTCATGCAGTGGAACCATGAATCATGGATGGTTTTGTGCTTTCAAGGAATCTGAAATATTGATGTTTGGATCTGTGTGTGTTCAGCTTTAAGTCTGCTCCCCCGCTGACACGCTCACGTCTCTGTTTTATTCTTCTTCTTCTTCTACTGCTGCAGCGAGATTGGTGTCAAGTACAGACACACACTCATCACACACACTCGTCACACACACTCACACACACTCGTCACACACACTCGTCACACACACTCGTCACACACGCTCCGTCCTCCTAACGAGTGATACACATTCATTACATTCTCGGCCCACTTGACACCAATCTACCTCGAGGCAGAAGAGTGTGCCGCCCACTTGGATCTCCCTCCCTCCCCCTCTCTCTATCCGCCGTCCTCCACCTTGATCCAGTTGGCTGGAACTGGACTCTAATTGGCCGTGCAATGTCAGAGAGGCTGTGTGTGTGTGTGTGTGTGTGTCTTGACTTTGTCCATTAAAGACACAGTCAAACACTGCAGACTCCTGCTGCTGCCCTCTACAGGCCACGGTGTTCATACATTATTCAAGCATTCGTTCGACTAATTGATTCTTCTTCGGGCTGAAACACAGAAAGTTTGTGTCGACGGTGACGCTCGAGGAAAAGGTCACAGAGACGCAGAAGAGGTTCAATACCAGACAGTGTAAATACTCCACTGTAAGTCCTGCATTCAGATCTCTTATGAGGTGAAACTGAACTAACAGATCAGCCTGAAACTCAAATGATGCATTAAGAGTTTACACAGAAAAAGCTCAAGAAAGATCTACTGGAGTTGTGCAGAGTCTGGAGCTGTCAGGACTCCTGGAAATATTAAGATATAATGCTGCTTTTCCACCAAAACCAGCAGGTCTATGCAGGTTTTGAATCAGACATTGACCCGATTCCCACTTCCTGCAGGAAACACGGACCTCATCGCAACTTCCTTCCTCATTTACGAGCCTCCACTGGATGTTGATAACACGTCACCTCTTCACGCGGTGGGAAACACATCAGAATTTAGCGTGTTCACTCGGGTCTTATGTTCAGGTCCAAGCTGAGCCGAGGTGATAAAAATCTTGTCTACTTAAGAGTTCACTGACCTGAGTGTAAATACTAAGTGTCCACATTCCCACTGCACACTGAAGCCCGAGCTTAGCGGGTCTAAAGTGAAGCTCTCGCCAAAATGCAACTTAGGCTTTTTTTGTGAATGCATGAGTCAAATCTTCGTATAAAAGCATAATTACGACGAAAGCGGTATTTTAAGATTTACCGTATTTTTGTTTTCTGGTCAAACTCATTTTCAATGGGAGTGCTACGGGCACTTTTACGACAGCATCAAAATCTCTAAGTTTAAAACAGTAAGAAGTCTCGACACAACATGAAACTTTGCTGGTAGTATCACCAGGGTCTCCACACATGAACACGAGCATTGAGAACATTGTTTGTGTACACAGAGTTTACTAAAAGAAGGTTTTGAACAACTCACGTTAGCAGTAGCTTGTTCCGCTCGCCGCCGTCCTGCCAGTGGAGAAGTGTCGATCTCAGAATGTGACGTAACCTGGAGGACAGTTAAGGTGGAACTACTGTCTTCCAGCAACAACTATCCACGCCAGATCTCACATGACTTTTCTAGCTTTTTATTTTAGTATTGTTTCTTATATGAGGCTCCTTTTTCAACTTCAAGGTCAATATTGTTTTCCACTAACGACAAAACAACAAATTATCCTGCATTTATATGGAACTAAGCTTTAGGAGCGTTCCACCTTAACTGTCCTCCAGGTTACGTCACATTCTGAGATCGACACTTCTCCACTGGCGGGACGGCGGCGAGCGGAACAAGCTACTGCTAACGTGAGTTGTAGCACTCCCATTGAAAATGAGTTTTACCCGAAAACTGAAATACAGTAAATCTTAAAAGTGCCTCTTTCATCGTAATTATGCTTTTACACGAAGGTTCGACTCATATACATTCACAAAAAAAGCCTTGGTTGCATTTTGGCGAGAGTTTTGCTTTAAGTAGGATTTTTGACCAGTAAACCGGCTATGACATGTTTTCTCTGGGTGTATTATCTATAAAACCTTCCTTTTACGTACATTTAATATCACTTTCTACACTCAGGATATATAGTTCAACACTCAGAGTAGATAAATCAGGCTGTGAATGAAATATGAACAAACCTCTCTGAACAAACCTTCAGATTATAGAGTCTGTAAGAGCTGCTGAAGAGGAGAGTTGTGTCTGAGAGTCTGAGGCGAACGTGCTTTGTCAAAAAAGCCTAAAAGACACAAAATGGTGAACAGGCTTTATAACAAGTTTGATCAAATGTAATGTTTTGATATGTAAATGATGGTTTATCTAATTAAAAATGAAAAACTTGAACATTGGATGAAGTTTAAAAACTCTCGTTCCATTCTCGTTGACGTGATCAAGTTAAAGGTTTTTACTTGTTATTGCTCCATAAATCAGAAAAAATACTGAAAATACAACCAACATCAATGTTTCATTATGTTTGCAGGAGCAAATGTTTAATAAATCAGGCTGTGAATGAAATATGAACACACCTCTCTGAACAAACCTTCAGATTACAGAGAGGAATCAAACTGGAGAGTCTGTAAGAGCTGCTGAGAAAAACTCATTTTAGACATTTTAGACAGAAAAGTGTGAAAATGGACGCAATTATTTTTTGTTTCTCAATATTTTATGTTCAAATATATGTTTTTACACTGTTGTTGAGCTCGTGCAGCCACTTCAGACGCTAACGCTTTTAGCTTCGCAGCTACAGTGAAGATTTCAGCTTTAAAGGGTTTGAACAACGTCTCTTCTGATCATTTGGAGACCCGGATCTCAGCGGGCGATCAGTTTGGATCCATTTCATGTTTCCTTTTTGTGTTTTTTCCGTTTTAAATCAAGTCTGCAGCTGCTTCAGTTGTTTAGAATGCTTTATATCATCAGGAGGAGGAGAGGAGGACTTTATATCATCAGGAGGAGGAGAGGAGGACTTTATATCATCAGGAGGAGGAGAGGAGGACTTTATATCATATACATTCAGGAGGAGTAGAGGAGGACTTTATTATCATCGGAGGAGAGGAGAGACTATAAGGAGAGGAGATGAGGACTTTATATCATCAGGAGGATGAGGAGGACTTATAATCATCAGGAGGAGAGGAGGGAACTTTATATCATTCAGGAGGGGAGAGGAGGACTTTACTATCATGCAGGAGGAGAGGAGGACTTTATATCATCAGGAGGAGAGGAGGACTTTTATATCCATCAGGAGGAGGAGAGGAGGACTTTACATCATCAGGAGGAGAGGAGGACTTTATATCATCAGGAGGAGAGGAGGACTTTATATCATCAGGAGGGAGAGGAGGACTTTATATCATCAGGAGGAGAGAGAGGACTTTATATCCTCAGGAGGAGGAGAGAGGACTTTATTCATCAGGAGGAGGAGAGGAGGCTTTATATCATCAGGAGGAGGAGGAGGACTTTATATCATCAAGGAGGAGAGGAGGACTTTATATCATCAGGAGGAGGAGAGGACTTTTATCATCAGGAGGAGGAGAGGAGGACTTTATATCATCAGGAGGAGAGGAGGACTTTATATCATCAGGAGGAGGAGAGGAGGACTTTATATCATCAGGAGGAGAGGAGGCCTTTATATCATCAGGAGGAGAGGAGGACTTTATATCATCAGGAGGAGGAGAGGAGGACTTTATATCATCAGGAGGAGAGGAGGACTTTATATCCTCAGGAGGAGGAGAGGAGGACTTTATATCATCAGGAGGAGGAGA